>NC_082721.1:61260242-61415242 GCF_030144855.1 Hypanus sabinus | reverse complement strand
TCCTATGGTCCACTATCCACTCCAATCAGATTCCTCCTTCTTCAGTCTTTTACCTATTACCTCCCAGCTTCTTACTTCATCCCTCACTCCCCCAGCCAGCTGCCCACCCACCTTCCCCTCAGTTATTCTCACCTATCACTTTACAGTTTGTACTCCTGCCACTCTCCCTATCATATTCTGAGTTCTGCCCCCTTCTTTTCCAATCCCGATGACGGGTCCTGAAACGCTGGCTGTTCATTCCCCTCCATAGATGCTGCTTGACCTGCCGAGTTCCTCTCGCATTGTGTGTGTTATGTGCATGTGTTGCTAGGGGCATTAATGCTCGACGTATACACACGGGATTACAGTACCCGCCTCGTAGCACAGCCCACACGGCCGTCTGGTCTGCCCTATCGAAAGCAGTGGGAGGCGACTAGCCTTTTAAAAAGGAAACCTCTTTTAAGATTAACAGAAGTTTGAGTCTGGTTATATAAGTTTACTGTCCTGAACTGGGAATTAGAGCAGTCTCCTTCAGTAACTAATACGGCAGCACAGCAGGAGGTAAGGAAAATCTGAATTTCTTAAAGATCTACTACTTTTTGTCAGTGAATAGAGTCAAAGAAGTCAATATCGACTTCTGATGAGCCAGGTATTTGATTATAAGTGCATTCACCTCGCTCTTTGAAGGAGAGAGCTGATGTGACATTATGGGCCAGATTTTTTTTGGGAGCGGAGCATCCCGTGAGTTGAACTCCCTTAGCCCGGGATATTTTCTGATTCCACCTTGCAGTGGCCGGGAGCCGATGGCCCGGTGACGGAGAGCGGGAGCACTTGGGACATTTGTGCGCACCCGGCCAGTTCGTCTTGCCACCTAGCGGGGGTGGGTGGGGGGAGGTGGGAGGAATAAACGACGACTAACAGGGTGTGGTGAATTAGAGCCAGATTAGATGCAAAAGAAAAATAAAGCGAGAGAAAGCAAGAAGGGAGGAAATTTAAACAGAAAGTAGAAATTAGCAAACAAGCGTGAAAGACAAACATTAGATAACTGCTCTGCCAGGAAAGATATAACACCTCACCAAATGAATTTAACTGTTTCATTTATACCACCGAGATAAGATTGCTTTGCTTGGGCATCAATGCAACAGAATTTCAAAGAAATTCAAATTGAAGCGTTGTTAATATAGTGAAAAAGGATCACATTTTTCATCCTAACACGCACGAAATGCTGGAGTAACTCAGCGGGTCAGGCAGCGTCTGTGGAGAGGAGTAACAGTGGACTCTTTGGGCCGAGACCTTTCGCCGGGATCTCCGGTATTTTGTGTGTGTTACACGGGATTTCCAGCAGCTCATGCTGGACAAGCTTCAACGATGTCTCCAGTCTATGGCTCAACTCCCGAAGTGGTTTCTTGTCTCTCTTGGGAAGGTTGAGGGCGGTAGCCATTTATTTGAGATCTGCGGTGGAGTTCCCGTGGCATCTGGTGAGGAGTCGCCTCAGTTCCCTGGGTCAGCTCCGTGATGGGGAACGGCTATCGGGGCGGTATCTGCACAGTTTACAACCGAAAGGGAGCGGCCATAAAACATAGGAGCAGAATTGGGCCATTAGGCCAGTCGCGTCTTCTCCGCCATTCCATCAAGGTCGATTTACTATCTCTCTCAACCCCATTCTCCCGTAGCATTTGGCGCCCTAAACTGATTAAGAAGCTATCCTACATCCAACTTCTCGGCTGTGTGTGCGCGTACACGAGTGAGTATGGGTGTGGCTCATGATGTACATGTGAGTGTGGATGTTGGTGTGCACGCATGCGTAGGTATGAGGGTGTGTGTGTATGGGTGGGCGTTTGCGTGGATTATATGCGGGTGACTACAGGGGTGTGCCTGTGCATATGCGCGTACGTGTGTGTATGTGCGAGGGGTAGGTGAGGGTGTTTGTGCATTAGGGGATGTGGCGAGTACTGGATATGTGTGATTGGGGATGTGGGGTGCGTGTGCGTGCAGAGGTGTGGGTGGGAATATGGGGTGTGTGCGAGGGTAAGGATGGATGGGTTGGTGGGTGTACCCACTTCTTTAAACCCAAGACCGCCTTTCCCACACTCCCCCCTCCTTCAAGAACCGAAGGAGGAGCCGAGAAACTGGTGTGGATGTTCCCCACGCTCTCAGATGGAGGAGCGGATTAGAGTTTCCGGCTTGGGTGGGAACTCTGTGATAGCAGAGCTGAAGGGGAAGAGAGGGAAGCGCTCTCTCCTTCTACCCATAGAAAGCCAAAACCAGTTTGGGGCGAGTCCAAGACTCTGGGGAGGAGAAGAAGGGACACCCGCGGTGACCTGCTCCACCTCTCACCTCCAGTCCGAAGTAAGATTTCTAACCAGTGAAGTTATTGCAACTTTAATCTCTTTACATTTAACCCCGTCCAGATTGAGGGAGCATTGCTTTGTGCTATGTGCTCTGGAATACACCCCAAGAAAGTTTGGGAAAATTTTGTATAAAACGCCTGGAACCAGAGTCGCACTTTCGCGGGACTGGCAGCGGCAGAGCGGACGTCGACAGTGCTTCTCCCTATAGATGCTGCCTGGCCTGCTGTATTCCACCAGTATTTTGTGTGTGTTGCGGAGAGCTTGGTCCGGTTTTAGACCCGTCACCCACCGAATCTGAGTCAATTATTTCCTTTAAAAGAGCCCCGATACTTTCTGAGGGAGAGGGGCGGGTGGCACCCGAGCGCTCATTTGGGGTAACTTTTGCAAATAGACTCGCAAGTGTCTATTTACCCGCCGGACGGTAATTGGAGATGACTCACTGGACGGATGTTCGGCGTCGTGACCGGCCCGAATGGCATTGACGACGACTTCAGATCCTTGAGGAGAGATCCAGAGCCACATTCTCTCCTTCTAATGCAAGTCACCGAGAGTAATTTAAAATAGAGACATTTTGCCCTAAATGGAGAAAGTATTAGAGGAATGGGAAATTAGGAAGGAATTAGATTAAAAGGGCAAAGTCTAAGGGAAAGATAAACAAAATAAGCGTACTAGGACGGAAGTCTATTAAAATAGTTTAAGGTAGAGAATTATTTAATATTTATAGAACCAATGAGCAAATTGAGGAGTTGTGGCATCTTTTCACAGAGCAAAGGATACAAATCAAATAAAACGAGAGAAAGGAGGAATTAAAAGAGATTAAGAGAAAGCAAAATGGGTAAAATAACTGAAAAGTGTGTTCTAAAAGGAGTAAAAGCATTCAAGTGCAATTAGGTTGAATTTCCAGAGAAAAAAGTAAGCAATTAGTTTCAGACTAATTTTAAAATCTGTAATTTTTGGTACAAGTTAATATTTGGAATTTTTTGAAGTTTGAAGGATGATACAATGCATTCTGAGAGTTTTGTACTTGTAGGAGCAAGAGGTACAAAAATCGACTTTATTCACCATACACATTTACATGTATTAGGAATTTGCTGCAGTGTATTGGTGTGATGTACAACAAAACAACATCCAGCAATTATAAAGAATTATACAAAATAAAATTATAATTAAGTGAAATGGATATGAATTGAGTAATGTTAATTTGAAGAAGTATTTGAACTTCAATTCATTTAACCCAAGAATACGAGAGGAGAGAAAAATCCATTTTCACTGAGAGTCTATTTAGATTAACCCATTAAACGTTGACTCTTTATTCCTTTCAATCAATGTTGCCTGATTTACTGAGTTCCTCCAGTATTTTGTGTGTTACTTTAGATTATTCATGTTATTTTAAGAGCAATTGGTTACATTCCAGGATTTTTGAAGAAAGGTGTGACTATTAAGCAGTCTGCTTGCTCTTCATCGTGAAATACTTTAATTTCTTCTGTTAGTCGTGGAGTCAGGTGATCAGTACAAAACCTATTTGACGTTTAGCTATGAAAGAGGCACAGAGTGAAAAATGAGCAGGGTTCCGAAATGAAAATGTGATTTTTTTCAAAAGCAGTTGGGTAAGGAGAGATGCCTGAATTTTAAGCATGTTTTCTACATTTTTACATACAATTCCCAGAACACTCTGTGAGAGATTTTACCTGTTGGATTAATAGTTTTTTTAAAAATGGCTTTGATTTCTGTAGAGCTTTTCACAACCTTAATGCGCCCCAATGTGAAACAATAAACATGGTAATAATGACTGAAATTCGTCGCCAGTAGTCTGTGCATTATAGTTTTGGCTGTGTGCTGTATTACATTTGGAAAATTTTATTTCCATTGTAGATAACAATTTCCATAGAGTATAAAGCACAGACATGTTAACTGCAAACATCAAGGACAGCAGATTTGAATGACTAAGAATAAATATTGGCTATATTGCAGTGGCTTACCATATTTGATGATCATGAGTGCAATTTTAGCAACTTAAAAATGAGAGAGGGAGATTGTATGTTATGATCACACAATGTCTTATCTTAAGCTGAGAAAACAGAGGCTAAAGTAGCTCATACTTAGAAATATGATTAAATTAAAAGAAAAATCACACCAAAAAATGGGTGCCACCATAGCGGAGCGGTTAGTGCAAAGCTATTTCAGATCAGGGCATCAGAGTTCAGAACTCAATTCTGGTGCTGTGTGGAAGGATTTTGTATGCTCATTGCGTGACTGCGTGGGTTTTCTGTGAGTTCTTCCCTCCCATAGTCCAAAGACGTATCAGTTAGTAGATTAACTGGTGGCTGTAAATTGTCTTGTGATTAAGCTAGGGTTAGATAGGTGGATTGCTGGGTGGCACATATTTTTGGGCCAGCCTGTTCCACACTGTATCTCTAAATAAAAAAGAAATAAAACATATTTCCCCTTGTGTAAATAATTGAAGTGATTAAATGTTTGTGGGGATAATAAATAATAGAGCTCTGGCAATATTTAATTAATGTTGATCAGTTTTAGGATTAACTGCAAGACTAGTTAAGTTGGTGAAATATAAACTAAATATTCAGGAATGTTGGAGCATTTTGCTATAATTATTTGAAAATGTAGTTCATTAAATTTAAGTAGTTTCAGCAGAAAACTTAGTATTTGATTAGCTACAGTTCTTATCCCTTCTCCATGAGCAAAGACCTATTAATCAACTGTGGGGTAGGTCGTCTTAATCCAAAAACTAAACCAAGAGCTAGAGGAAATCCCTGAGTAACTCGGACTCCCTGAACAGATTAGGAACCTGCCAATTCATAGAGGGAAACATTGCTTTGCTAACTCTAGAGTGACAGTGTGTCTAAAATTACAATTTACTTAAAGGGCCACAAAATATCTTTCTCTCATATGTGGTGGAATTTTTAAAAATCTGATTTTCTTATTTCAATGCTTTCAAATTTGAAGTAACTTTGTTTACAAAATACGCATAGGTTTGAGATTAATTTTCTTGCAACCTCTTACAGGAAAATTAATGGAATTTATGAAAAACTATACATAGACAACCAATGGGCAAAAGAAGATAAGTTGTTTAAATAAAAATATAAGTAAGTAAGGAATACTGAGAACATGAGCTATAGAGTCCTGGATAGTGGATCGATAGGGTATGGAATCTATAGCGTTGAGCTGAGTCGAGTTATCCACACTGGTTCACGAGCCTGATGGTTGTAGGGTAATAACTGTTCCTGAATCTACTTGTGTGAAACCTAAGGCTGCTTTGCCTCCCGCCAAATGGTAGTAGTGAGAAGAGAGCATGGCTGGGTTGGTAGGAGTCTTTGGATGTTGCTTTCTTGTGGCAGCAGTCCTTGTAAATATGTTCAATGGTGGGGTGGGTTTTACCTGTGCTGGACTGGGCGTATTACAATATAACTTGAAATTCTAATAGCTTCATCCTTTTTTGACTGTTTTCATTTGATCGATATTTTCTGCTCACTGGCTGATTTTTGCCGTGTCTTTTACTACGTGACTCAAACCCACCTCTAGTCAGAACTGGTGAAAACAGGGTGTGGGTCAGCCTGGAGCGAATGCGTTGTATGGGCAAATTCTGTTGGCAGGTCGCTGCTTGGTAGTTCTCACAGATGTGAATAGACTCCCAGGCAGGACCACTGCACGGCCCCTGTAAGAGGGAGATAGTCCTGAAAGATCTGACGTCAGTGTGGCTAAGCTCCACATCAGCAGAATGGGCACTGAGTTGTTGGGTGTGTCTGCCGCAAATGGACTTTTTTTGGATTAATGTGGAAGTAATGATCAGAGTTGCTGAATTTAACTTGCTTGCACTTTTAAAAGGTTATAAATATCCAGCTGCTAACTGCCACCGAATTAGAATCCAACAAATTCTAATGTAGCTCATCCACGGGCAATGAACAAGGTTTCGTCCCTAAGTTGACTTTTGTCTGTAAGTTGGAAACACAAATTACTTGACATGATGAGCATACCTCACCAATGTTGAGCTGATGCCATCAAAAGTACTTAAAGATGATTAGAAGGGACAAATACTAAAGGTGGACAGAGGTAATCAATTGAAAACAGCTACTTCCCTTCAACCATTCGGTTCAGAATCAAGTTTAATATCATTGATGCACGGTGTGAGATTTGTTTTATGGCAGCAGTACCTTGCGCGATTTTTTACAAAGCTATGAATTTCGATAAGAAATATGAAAACAAACAAAAAATAGTGAGGTTGTTGAACCAATTGATGCAACCCTAATCCTGATAAAGAGTCTCAGCCCAAAATGTCAACTTTTTATTCCTCTCCATAGATGCTGCCTGACCTGCTGAGTTCCTCCAGCATTTTATGTGTGTTACCCTAATCACTACAGTTTACAACACTGTGACTACTTGTGTTAAGAGGACTTTCTTCTCTCCAATTGAGTTCTCTTTTGTAAGCATTGTGTTTAATTTTTTTTGATAACTGCTAATATGTGTGTCAGATAAGTTTTTTGTTGCATTTCTGCACATATATACATGTATAAATAACAATAAACTTAACTTTGACTTTTGAGAGGAAACTAGTTCTATAAGGCTGAGAGTGAGAATGGCTCAAGGAGAGGGGAATATGGTTGGGAGAAGGGAAGCACCAGAGAGACGTTCTGTAATGATCTATAAATCAATTGTTTGGAATAAAATAACCTTGCCCAGTGTCTCAGAGCTGGATGTGACTGCCCCCTATTCTCCTCTGTCATCTGTTCCACACTCCCTCCCATGGCATTCCACCCTCAACATTCTCAACATCCTTTGCTTCTGCCAGATTTACGAAACTGGCTGCTTCTGCCAGATTTACAAAACTGGCTGTCTGCTCCACGCTGACAAATTCATCACTGTGCTGAAGGCTGAGGCAACCTAGCTGAATTATATATGCGCCTAAGACTTTTGCACAGTGCTGTACATATATCAAACTTCTGAATTTCATGATGCTAAGGGAGTTGGTTCATATGTAGGAGTGTCCGTAACTGGGGCACTTTACGCTGGAGACCCAAGGGGAATGTGTCAATGTTAACTGGAGCCTCTGTTTACCATTCAGCTTTAAGTGGATTTAGCATCATTGCAATGGGACGGTTGGCCAATCCATGAGTCAGCTGGAGGCTGAAAGCAGCCTTTCCTGTGGTTTGAGGATGGTGTGGGAGGGTGGGAGGGAGGAATGGAGTTTGCTGTTGCTCTGTCACTTGTGTTTTGTGTTCTGGCGGGCATGCTGTGTTGGCACCAGAACGTCCGGTGACACTTGTGTGCCCCTAGCACCCTTTGGTGTGTTGGTTCTTAACACAAATGACACATTTTACTGTACACTTAGATGTGAAATAAATCTGAATCTGAATGTTGGTGTGGACAAGGATTGGAGGTATATCACCTGCTAGGTGGTAAAAGGAAGCATTGTACATCAGTATGCTCGGTGTATTTTGTTTCAATATATCAGTATATTTTTATAATCATAGAAACATAGAAAATAGGTGCAGGAGTAGGCCATTCGGCCCTTCAAGCTTACACCGCCATTCAGTATGATCATGGCTGATCATCCAACTCAGAACCCTGTACCTGCTTTCTCTCCATACCCCCGATTCCTTTAGCCACAAGGGCCATATCTAACTTCCTCTTAAATATAGCCAATGAACTGGCCTCAACTGTTTCCTGTGGCAGAGAATTCCACAGATTCACCACTCTCTGTGTGAAGAAGTTTTTCCTCATCTCGGTCCTAAAAGGCTTCCCCTTTATCCTTAAACTGTGACCCCTCGTTCTGGACTTCCCCAACATCGGAAACAATCTTCCTGCATCTAGCCTGTCCAATCCCTTTTATCCTACGAATAAACTCTTCTCGGGCTTACAGCCGGGTACAGGTATGGAAACTTGAGAAGAGTTTATTTGTTATGTACGCCGGGAAAGCATTAGATCCTCTTTCAGACATATCCTAGCTCTTTATGTTCTATCACATGCATTGATAGTATCTGAATGAGCATCCAGAAGCCTGGATTATTGGCTTAGAAATAGGATATTAAGTCCCACCATGAACACTGGGGAGTTTAAGCATAAATTTGGAAATTTGCCGTGGATCTACCAGACTGTCAAAATAACCCATTCCTATGTGGAAGGAAATCTACAGAGTTTACCTATCCGAATCAGGTTTATTATCACTGACTTATATGATTTGAAATGTATTTAATTGTGGCAGCAGTGGAGTGCAAAGGCATAAAGTAGCTATAAATTACAAAATAAATGGTGCAGGTACTGTAAAGGATAGCAAGGTAGTGTTCATGGGACCATTCAGAAATCTGATGTCGGAAGGGAAGAAGTTGTCACTGAGTGAGAGTGCAGACCTTCAGGCACTTGTACATCCTCCGAGATGGTATGCCCCAGATGGGGAGGCTCCTTTACGATGGATGCCACTGTCTCCTGAACATGTGTGATCCCACACCCACCAGTGAGGTTCATTCTGAACTGCTGCCCATGAAGAGACAACATGCCACTCACTGCTGAGGGAATTAATAATGGACAATAAGTATACAATCTTGCCCATTGGTAATGTTTTATTCATTGATCTCTTGGACATGAATGTAGCTTCCCTTTAAACTCATCAATACCATTGCATCAGCTGTTGCTGATGGCGATGGATACTTGCTACCTGAACAATGCTGTGTATGTACAAGCTGTTGTTGAACTGCCCTTTGTATAGCACTCCTGGGTAGGAACAGCTTCTTCCCCTCTACTGCCAGATTTCTGAACGGCCCATTAACATCTGCTTTTGGACTATTTATTTATTTTTGTAATGTTTTGTCTTGCACTGTACTGCTGCCATGAAGCAGTAAAGTTCACAAATACTCTGTTAGAGACACTTGTACACCTGCTGGTTAATGCTAATACCTAATCAGCCAACTGTGTGGCAAAAACTCAATGCATGAAAGCATGCAGACATGGTCAAAAGGTTCAGTTGTTCAGGCCAAAGTTATGACAGTGATAACAAACCTGATTTTGAACAAATGATGGAATTCCAGCTGGATTTGTCAGTGACCAGATGAGGCAAACGCCTCTATTTTGGAGCTCTGCTAGATGAGGAAACACCTCCATCTCTGCTCCAGCATTGGAAAGACCATGAGCAAAACCCCCCATCCAGCTCCTTGCATACCTCCAAAGGAAGGTGTCCCAACTTACTAAGTCTGGAAAATCTTCCAATACAGTAAAAATGTTGCAGATTTTCCTATTTTGGAAGTTGTTGAATGCTTGTAGGAAAGTTGTATTTATTTGTGTATGGTTTCTCAATTGGGAATTGTGGTTTTGAGCAAATACCTAGCTCCATTATAAATTCCCCTCACCATACAGGACTGGGCAGTGGATAGCTCTCAGTAAATCAGGAAAGTCTTCAAGCTTTTTATTTTGGCAGATGTAATGCAGGGACTGAGAATTTCTTTTGACAGCTGGGGGAAATATATCATACAGTGGCTTTCACAAAGTTGCACATTTACAGGGCTTGTGTTAAGAAGTTTTGAAGCACTTCACACAAAAGTTGTTTTAATTCAGGTTTTTTACGCAAACTTCCACAGTCAGCAGGGCCTCTTGCTGGCACCAGAATCAGGTTTATTATCACTGATGTACAGTACTGTGCAGAAGTCTTGGGTTTGTCTGTCTTCCTAAAACTTTTACACTGTACTGAAGTGATTTTATGTATTGCATTGTACTGCTGTCACAAAACAAAAATTTCATGACAAATGTGAGTGATGATAAACCTGATTCTCATACAGGTCTCTATTGTGGACTGAGAGTGGGAAAAGGGCAGGGAGAGAGGAATCATGGTTGGGAAAAGAGGAAGGGAGGCAACAGGAAGAACCGGAGAGACATTCTGTAATGATCAATAAACTAATTGTTTGGAATCAAATGACCTTGCCAGGTATCTCCAGGGCTGGGTGTGTCTGCATCCCCGCCCCTTGCAGTACTTCTCTGCCACCTGTCCTACACCCCTCCCATATCACTCCACCCTCACAATTCCCAACATCCTTTGCTCCTGCCAGATTTACAAACTTGCTCTCCACTCCACATAGACAAAAACATGTGAGAAGGTCTTGGGCACCCTCGTTGTATATGTGCCTAAGACTTTTTCACAGTACTGTATGTCATGAAATGTTTTGGTTTACAGCAGACATACAATACAAAACATAATACTATAAACTGTGTTAAGAAATGTATTAAAAAAGTAGAGTAAAAATAGTGAGAAAGTGTACATGGGTACATAGACCATTAAGAAATTTGTTGGTGGAAAGGAAGAAGCTGTTTCAAAAACATTTTGAGTGTAGGTCTTCAGGATCCTGTAGCTGATGGCAGCAATGAGAAGGAATGTTTCAGATGGTGGGGGTCCTTATGAAGGATGCCACCTATTTGATGTGTCATTGTTTGAAGATATCCTAGATGCTGGAAAGGCTAGTGATCATGATGAAGCTGGCTGAGTTTACAACATTCTGCAGTTATTTCCGGTTCTGTGCAGTGGCCCCTATCAATCAGACAGTGGAGCAACAAGTCGGAATGCTCTCCATGGTACACCTGTAGAGACCTGCTAGTTTTTGATGACAAGGCAAATCTCCTCATGCCTCCTTCGTGTTTGCATCAATATGTTGGGCCCAGGATAGATCTTCAAAGATGTTGACACCCAGGAACTTGAAAGTGCGCTCACTTTCCGCTGCTGATCCCTCTAGGAGGACTGGCGTGTGTTCCCTCGACTTCACCTTCCTGAAGTTCGCCATCAAGATCCCACAGGTAGTAGTGAGATGCCTGGAGAGAGAAGCTGATTGGGGAATGTTGCTTGAGGAAAGGATATTGGAAGTACTTCTCATTCTGACTCAGAGGCTGAACGTCCTCACATGAGGCTGTTGGTGTCTGCAGAGAGTGTGATTGGGATGGTGAGGAGTCCATATGGTGGCACTATCACATTGTAGTTAGTGCAATACTGTTACAGAGCCAGTGACCAGGGTTCAAATCTGCCACTGTCTGTAAGGAATTTGTACACTTGTCCCACGACCATGTGGGTTTCCTCAGCGTGCTCCAATTTCATCCTGCATTCCAAAGACTTGCAGGTTAGTAAGTTAATTTGTCATATGGGTGTCACTGGGACTGTTGGGCTGGAAGGTGCTGCTACCAGGGCTGTATCTCTAAGTAAAGAACAGTGAAAAGTTATTGGAGCTATAGAGCCTTACAGCACGGTGAGTCCACGCCAAACACCAAACACCAATTTACTCTCATTTGACACTGATCCCAATTTGTACTTCGTATAGTCCCGTCTTTCCCACTTCAACCTCTACCACCCCCTAAATAGACTTGTAGAGCAGTACTGGGCAGAATCAGGCCTTCGGCCCATCTATTTTGTGTTGAACTATTCTTCTACCTAGTCCCATAGACCTGCACCCAGACCCTCCACAACCACGTACCTATACAGACTTCTCTTAAATGTTGAGATCAAACCGGCATCCACCACTTCTGCCACACTCTTACCACCCCCTGAGTGAAAAAGTTTCCACTGATGATCCCCATAGACATTTTACCTTTCACCCTTAACCCATGGCCTCTGCTTGGAGTCTCTGGGTCAGTTTACAGCAGCTAATCTAGCTACAGCCAGTGCATTTTGGGATATAGGAGGAAGCAGGAGAAACCACGCAGTCACCAAGAGAGTGTGCAACTGGAACATCTACCTGAAATCTGCAGAACACTACAGCACTGTACAGGCCCTTCAGCCCATGATATTGTGCTGACCTTTTAACCTACTCAAAGATCAATTTACCCCTTCCCTCCCGCATCACCCTCCATTTTTCTTTCACCCATGTGTCTGTTTATTGCCCCTATCTGCCTCTGCCACCACCCCTGGTAACACATTTCACACTTTCACCACTCTGTGTTTTTTTAAAAAAAAGAACTACCCCGACACCCTCCCTACACTGTAATCCAATCACCTTAAAATTAAACCCCTTGTATGAGCAGATTCTGTCCTGGTGAAAAGCCTCTGGCTATTCTCTTGATGAAAATAGAGTTATCAGTTGTGGTTTTGGCCTCAGACCCTTCGTCACGACTCTTATCTTCATATTGTTGTGTTGTCTATTTTTGACTCTGCACTGATGCTGTCCAAGGGGAAGGTGAGACTCAATGTTGTACTCTACATACATACATCTGTCTGTCTGTCTGGAAGGACAATGATGATCATCACAAGCCTGGGTGGAAGGTATGGAGATCCTGAGCTGCCCATTTGGCACCATCCCTCTCTCTGCTTCAGCCCTGTAAGTCCAAAGGAAAGCTCATGAAGTAGTACGTTTGGTACCAGCTTGGCTGCAGGAGCTGCTGGACGGATGTTGAATGACGTACAGCCACTTTAAGGGCTCCACTTAGGATTTGCTGTCTGGGTTTACTCCTGTAGCCTTCGTCTTTCCTGATGCTGCCTACAAGGCAGTGGAGCTATTTACCCATAACTGAGAATCTGGTTTGCGAGCACCAGGGCATGTCCACATACCAGTGGGCCTGTGTGCTATGTGTGCAGGGGCCAGACCTCCTCCCCGTCCTCTGTAGTTCAGCCTGAGTCTGAAAGGAGTTCAGTTTCTGTGTGTCACCAGTGAGGTGCACCATGTGAGGCTTGCTGTTGGAGAGGCAGGGAGAGACTTACACATTCAGCTCACCTTTCACGAGACTGCTAGCCAGCGGTGGAAGCTGAACGTGAGAGTGACAAGCACTACTCTCTACACTAGATGCATCACAACCATTTTGACACCATACATGCATCCATACTTTGATAATAAACATACTTTGAATCCTTTGTCTGACCTCCAGCATGTGTGTGCGTTGGTCCTCTCTATGCCTCTTTCAAGCCACCTCCTCCTCACTTGCTCTGGGAAAAGCCCTAGCTCACTCAAGGTTCCTCTGTTTCACTGTGCTACATGATGCCCTTATTGTTACCCAGAAGATCTTTTACCCAAGAATGTAAATAAGAATGCAAAAGCTGTCATGACTTTGTCCTTGGGATCAGTTCTCCCACCCAATGTCTGTTCCTCTGCGTATAACACCAAAGTACTTAAAGTACTCTGCATAATACTGAGGCATGACAATCAACTAATGTGATTATACCTGTTTTGTGCAGATGCACATCTCCAATTTCATCCGTTGACTTGTATATAATCAATTTCAGGGAGAACAATTTGCTTCATTCAAATGAAATTAGATGCAGTTCCAACAATGTCGCCTCTCCAATCACAGGTAGTTTAGATCAGCAGCGAAAAATATTGTGGGTTCCATGCAACGGGTCCCTGCACCATACTGTGATATTGTCCACAAAGGTCTAGATTCAAACAAAGATCATAACCCTTATCTGATATAGATAGCTAAAGGTACCCTCACTAAAGGGAGGTTATACTGTAGCTACCTACTCTTCAAAGCCTAGATCACTTCCCTGCTTATCCTCCATGGCAAGTTTAGCTGCCAATACCCACTATTTGAGCAGTGGTCCCCCCTCGATCCAAAGGGGGAGCTATTCCCAACTAACAAAGTAGTTTAAACAAGGTTAATTTACTTTCAGTGGTACATACTTAAATTTAGATAAAACTTTAAAAACACATTTAAACCTTACAGAGGATTTCTATCTTATAAAAGATTTCTAAAGCGCAAAGGATTTCTAAAACATTGGTTCAATTTCTATAAGCTAAAAAGACATGCCTACTGGTTGCAGATGAATGAATCATCCATCACAGAAACTGAAGGCAGGGAAATGGATTCTAGACACTCTTGTCTTTCTGTCATTCTTCTTGTCTTTCCTTGACCATTCCTTTAAAAAAAAATAGACTTCTGTCTAACATTTATACTGGGTTTTTTTTGCTGCTTGGTGACTTCACATGCATCTGATCTTTTTCAGTTCTATTATATTAGTCAGACCAGGTGAATGCATTGTTTGATTAAGCTGAAGTGTATTCCCTTGATTAAATAATGGACCAACAAGGACCCTATTATTCTCTTGTTTACGACAAGAGGCTGAGCAAAGAATACTGGTTGGCTGTTTAACTTAATCATAAACAAATCTTTTTGAACTGTGGAAGAGTCAGCTGCTGTGTTAGAAAGCTGAGCTGGGCAGAAAGCCCCCCCCCCCCGCCTCCCCAGGCCCTGCACAGTGAATATCCATAACAGTACAAGCTCCACCTGACATTTCTGGTAGGCCTCCCAGAATCCTGCTGCTCCATGTTTTGAATTCTTTATTTAATGCTCGCTGAACCGTTGTGGATAATTTCACTTTGAACTGATCCCACAATGTACAGACTGTCTTACAAAGGCTTTACAACTCATGCGCTCAGAATTATTTATTTATATTAATCTGCACTATTTGTCATTTTCACATTGGTTTTTTTTTCAGTCAGTGAGCTGAAAATAACAATCACATGAAGAACAAGGAAAAGCATGAAGTAATTAGAATTTTCTTTTGTATTGTAATATGCCTAGTCCATCACAGGCACATTTACAAGGAGCACAGACACAAGTAAGCAGCATCCATCGAGGACCTCCACAATCCAGGCTATGCTCTTTTCTCGCTGCTACCAACTGGCAGGAGGTAGAGGAGCCTTGGATCCCACACCACCGGGTTCAGGAACAGTTATTACTCTACAACCATCAGGCTCCTGAACTGCCGTGGCCAACTTCAATAATCTCAACTCTGATTCCACAATCTATGGACCCACTTTCACGGACTCTGTAACTCATGTTCTCAGTATTATTTATTAATTTACTTTTGCACGTGGGTTATTTGCCTGTCTTTGTTTATGTATAGTTTTCATAAATATTTATTTTATTGTAAATACCTGCAAGAAAATGAACCTCAAGGTAGCATACCTGACGTATGTGTACTTTGATAATAAATAGGTTCTCAATTAGTAAAAGTGACAAAGGTTATGGGGAAAAGGCAGGAGAGTAGGGTTGACAGGGGTAATAAATCAACAGTGATGAAATAGCAGAGCAGACTTGATGGGCCAGTTGGCCTAATTCTGCTCCTATATCTTATGATCTTTAGCTGGTTTGACCTTGATAACCACTCAACACCACCATCAGTTAGAGGTGGACAGCTATGCGGTCTTGGTGTGACACCCACATCCCAACAAAAAATCAAAATTAATGTGGGTTGCAGGATTCCTCCGATGCAGTCAGTTAATAATACTTCTTAATGCATTAGTTTGAAATCTAAATATGGTTTTCAGAATGCCATATGGTGAACCAAGGATTAGCATGAATCTTATAGTGAAACAAGTTCCTCTAAATTGTCCATAAATGTATAATTATCCCTTTTAATCTGATGTTAATATGTAATAGAAATCTGACCAAAGATTATTGTATTAACCTGTAATTAGACTGGCTCTCCTACAAGGAACACTTAAAGTGGGTAACATGACCTAGATAATATTGAGTGATTGTATTAAAATGACTACAGAGCAGAAAGGAGAATTAAATATTAGTGTAAAACATGATACATGCAAGAAGTCTGTTTGTAGGTTGTTATTGTCTGGTTAGAGTATTGAAAAGTTCTAAGTAAATTTATTATCAAAGTATGAATACATGTCACCATATACCACTCTGAGATTCATTCTCTTACAGGAATTCACAGTAGATACAAAGAAATGCAATGAAATCGTTGAGAAACCTACACACAAACAAAGATAGCCGAACAGCCCAAATACAAAAGAAGACAAACGGTGCAAGTACAAAAGTAAATAGATAAAATTGAAAACATGAGTTGCAGAGTCCTTGAAAGTGACTCACAGGTTATGGAATGGATTTGGTGCAAATGTGAGTGGCGTTATCCTCGCTGGTTCAGTAGCCTAATGGTTGTAGGATAATAACTGTTCCTGAACTTGGTGGTGTGGTAATTCCTGTACCACCTCCTTGATGGCAGAAATGAGAAGAGAGCTTGGCCTGGAAGGTGGGGGTTGTCTTATGATAGCACTCTTTGTAGATGCTGGGGAGGGTTTTCCTGTGATGGATTGGGCTGTACCCACTGTTTTCCATTCACGTGCATTCCTTCATATTCCCATTCAATCTCTTGCCCCTTAGCCCTTAGGGGGTGGCATCATGGTTCAGTTCCAGCTGCTGCCTGCAATGAGTTTGTCCGCTCTCCCGTGACCATGTGGGTTTCCTCCGGGCGTGCTGGTTTCATACGGTTAGGGATAATGAGTTGTAGGCATGTTATGTTGGTGTCAGAAGTGTGGCCACACCTTCGGGCTGCCCAGTACAAAACCACCTCCTTCAGTTTCTCCTCATAATCCCAGTCAATATACAGGAGAATCTCCTCTGCACTTGCTCCGGCATTATCCCATCCTGCCTAGGATGACCAGACTGTGCAGCACTCCAGCTGAGGTCTGACCGATGTTTTATAAAACTGGAACATAACCATGCTGCCCACGCCTTCAATCCCCTGACTAATGAAGGCCAGTGAACCACATAGTTTTTTCAAAGAGATTAGCATTGTCACATGTGCATCGAAACGGAGTGAAATGCATCATTTGCTTAACAGTCCAAGTTTGTTCTGGGGACAACCCACAAGAGTTGTCACGCTTTCAGCGCTAACATGGCATGACCAAAGCTTACTAACCTGTATGTCTTTGGATTGTGGAGAGAAACAGGAGAACCTGGAGCACGCTTTAAACCCGTGTTCTTTAGTATTTGATATTTTGACCTTGGGAGAAAGATGGCAGCTTTCTACTCTTTCTGTGCTGCTGTCAATAAGTTCCAGTGAGGGAAACCTGCCTGATTTGATGCCCCTGTGATTCCAGGCTCACTCCAAATAAGTTTATTCATTCAGAGATACAGCACAGTAACAGGATTTTCCAGGCAAGTTATGCACGTGACCAATTAACCTACTACCCATACGTCTTTGGAATGTGGAAGGAAACTGGAGCACCTGGAGGAAATCCATGGATTCACAGGGAGAACATATAAACTCCTTACGACAGTAGCAGGAATCAAACTCTGATTGCTGGTACTATAAAGCATTATGCTAACTTTTACACCACCCTGCCACCCACCCATGACCTTGGCATTGAGAAATTGAATTATAGCAGCTTTAGTTGAGGAATACATGTTGATAGATGCACCAGAGCAGCTACTTCTATCCTCTGTCCATTGACATACAAATGGGTCCTTTACCAATGTTCCTTCTGATGGATCCATCCAGTCTGGCCGTCAAGCCATTCTAAACTCTAACATAACTTGCCCATCCAGATACAAGGGACAAATTTTTAGAGCTCACATGATTTGGTTTTCAAATTTTCAGAATCAGGTTTATTATCACTGGCATACGGTACGTTGTGAAATTTGATTTGCAACTGCAGTATAGTGCAACACACAATAAATTACAATAAGGATTAGATTTTTTTAAAGTGCAAAAATTTTGAGGTCGTGTAGAATGAAAAACCTACCTTGCATACTGTTCATACATATCAAGTCATCAGAATCAGGTTTATTATCACTCACACATTGTGATATTTGTTGTTTTATGGAGGCCTTACATATATATGTTTTATTATATTTTATAGTATATGTAAATAAGTAGTGCAAAAATTAGTGTGGGAACGTCCATGCACGGTTCAGAAATCTGGTGGCAGAAGAGAAGATGCTGTTAATACTCCTTAATGTTGAGTGTATGTCTTCAGGCTCCAGTACATCCTCTCAGATGGTAGAAATTAGAAGGGGGTATGTCATGTTTAATGTCAGGGCCCCTCCTGAGGCACCACCTTTTGAAGTGATTTTACAGTGTGAGTTATGGCTGGTGTGTACTGTGTTGGATAGTATCGCCAGATTCAATGGTGTGTGACTGTGACCCTCCCACCAGACTGGCACAAACAACATTCAATGGTACAATAACATTTGGAAAAGAATTCGATGTGTACTTGCAAAGAAACTGCTTCTAAGTCTGTGGACTGCGAGTAGAAATAGTTGCTCGGGAATCTCTGCCAACATTGAATCCCCGGCTGGCATTGCCAGAGCAGGTGAACTTGGTCAGTCCCTCATCGCTGTTCGTTAATGTCTGCTCTGCACTATTCTCTGGACAGTAGTAGTAACCGCCCAATTGGAATTAGTTTATTATTGCCACATGTAGCAAGGTACAGAGAAAATCTTATCTTGCATTCTGTTCATACAACAGTGCAGTGAAGTAGTACAACATACAGCAATAACACTGGCAAATTAAGTGTTACAGTTACGGAGAAAGTGCAGCTAATGAGATAGGTTGTGAGGTCAAGAGTCCATCACAACAGGACCATAAAATAGTCTTATAACAGGTGGGATATAAGCTGTGCTTGAGTCTGATGTTAGTGTGTTTTCAGACTTTTGTATCTTCTGCCCTATGGTGGGGGGAGGGGGAAGAGATAATGACAAGGGTGGGTGAAGTCTTTGGTTGTACAGGCTGCTTAGAAGTGTACATGCAGTCCATGGAGGGGAGACTAGTTTCAGTGACGTGTCTGCAACTCCCATTTTAGCTCAGGATGCACTAATTTATAAAGGTGCAAGTCCAGATGAAGGGTCTTCATGGTGCATTTCCTTTCACAGATGCTGCCTGACCCACTGAGTTCCCCCAGCTTCTTGCTTGTTGCCACAACAATGTCCCAGTGGATGACCACGCACAGGCTCAGTCTGGGCTCGGCTCCGGTCAAAGTTGGAATGGCTGGATAAGGCCTTGTGTAAAGTACAGACTGTGGCACTCCCTCACCACTGCACTGCAGCGCCAGTCTAGAGGTTACGTGCTCAGGCCCCTGACTGAGAGACTTCAATCAATGATATTCCCTTCAGAAGCAAATCCTTCATTACCAATGTCAGAGCACAGTTCTCACCAAACAGACTAAACCCCTACTAAGGTCAAACTAAATGTATTACATAGGTAAGTATATGTCACTAGTTTCTTGCAGGCATTCACAGTAGATCTAAGAAAGGCAACAGAATCCATGAAAAACTCCACAAAGAATGACAAAAAACAAAATGCAAAAATAGGACAATCTGTGTAAATAAAGGTAACAATAATTAAATAAATAATAGAGTTGTAGAATCTTTGAAAGTAAGCTGTGGAATTAGTTCAGGGTTAAGATGACAGCATTTAACCGCGCTGGCCGAGGAGTCTCATGGTTGAAGGGTTAGGATTGTGAGGGCACTCTGGGTCAGAGAGCTGCATTTTTCAGGTACAGGGCAAAACACAGTCTCTAGGTGGATTTTTGATGCGTGAGCCATTAACTGAATGATCCAAGGATGTGGTATTATAAACGCAACTGTCTGAGTTCAGTTCTGTAAGCTTTTCCATTACCACTGCTATAAATGGAAGTAATTTGAACTTCATTCTGAAAGGCACAGTGTGTGCTTTGAGTCTGTATAAGGATGGAAAAAATATTTTGTAATCAGGAAATGCGAGGTTCAGCCATTACAGGAAAGCTCCCGGGGCTTGGAATGCAACGACGGCATCTGGGATCCACCCCATTGCCCAGCAACATTCCCAACATCAGACGTCAATTGTCCTTCCTGACCAACGTCACAGGAGGTTTGCCAATAAAATGAATCAACTTTCCTTTCCGTGGCTCAATCATCGGTTTAAGCGTGGGGGAAGGGAGGCGTGATTGTCTGAGATTCTTTCCCTGAATAGACTGTTTTTAACAACGATTTATTTTAATCTCTGCTGTGTAAATTATTCTGAGAGCAGGTTGGTTAAGGGGACTTCTGTGCTTTATTGATAAGTGCAGTGCTTAAATCAGGTTGATCTAACCTGCTCATTTTAAGCATTGAGCGCTGAAGCCTTGCTGTGTGACGGATGCAGGTGACACGAAGACAATGTGCTATTTGCTCCGTCACCATTAATGGTTGTCAGGTTTTGATTTAAGGGTCAAAAGAATAAGCCTGCTTCTCAGCGCCAGTCCGCCAACTTCCTCCAACAGACGTGGTGATAAATTATCAACAGTGCAAACAAGTTCACGGAGGACAAATGGTCACAGCTTGGAGCTTGTAAATTAGGCTGACACAGTAGTGTAGAGGTTAGCATAATGCTATTACAGCACCAGCAACACGGGTTTAATTCCCATCGCTGTCTCTTTTTACATTCCCCCGTGAGTATGTGAGATTCCTCCAGGTATTCCAGTTTCTTCCCACATTTCAAAGGATTACAGGTCAGCAGGTTAATTGGTCATATGGCACAAATGGTTGGAAGAGAGTCACTGGGTCGAAAGGACCTGTCACGTGCTCTATCACTAAGTTAAATAAAAAAAAGACACCAAGCAGCACTGCACGGTTCTACGGCACAGCAGGCTGGAGGGTCTGTTCCTGTGCTGTACTCTCCTATATAAAGTGTTCACCTGCATTAGTCATTATGTTGCACCTCTCTACAACCCTGGTTAGACTACACTTGGAGTCCGTGTTCAGTCCTGGTCACCTCATTATGTGGAAACTTTGGGGAGATTTCTCAGGATGCTCTCTGGACTAGTGCGCATGTCAGATGCCGACAGGCTCCTTAAGGTTGTCATGGCTGGGGGAGGTAATGGGGAAAAGCTCTCACTACCTATTAAATGTTCCCAGTGCAGTGTTTCTCAAATAGCCTCTGACAACCAACTCCAACTCCTGACCCCCACGTGCAGCTTAGCTTCTAAGCCCAGCAGACCCGTTTCTACTGACAGGAGAAGGGGCAAAGGCGGTTTACTGGCGCCTTAAAACCAGGTGGATGGGACTCGTCAGCCATGGCTGGCAGCTCATCTGGAAGAAGGAATACTGTGATCTCAAACCTCCACTGCTGGAGCCAGTCCTGGGGAAGGGGAAACCCCGCGGGAGAATCTGAAGCTGGAGTCACTAAGGCAGTCTTGCGTTAAGTTCAATGCTGGTGCCAAACTGTATCACTCTTGCCGTTCCTTTGGATTCATCAGCTGTATGGGGGGGGGGGCTTGCTACATGGGTAACAGCTTGCTCTCCATATCGTACTGCCCTTGCTTACATATCACATAAACAGCTAGGACATAATCTCCATGGTCCACCCCGACCAATGGAAGCGTTGAACGTGTGGAAAGGTTGAGCAAGCTAGGGCTTTTCTGTTTGGAGTAAAGGAGGACGAGAGATTTACTTGATAGGGGTGCATGAGATAAGAGACATTGGTCGAGTGGGTTGCCAGTGCCTTTTCCCCCAGGTCAGCAGGGCATATTTTTAGGTGATTAGAGGAGTGTATATGGGGGATGTCAGAGTTAGGATTTTTTACTCTTTGGATGAAACTATAGAGGGATGTCACTGAAACTCCAGCTCTCTAGGCCACAGGGAAGGTGCAGGATTCTGGTGTAGTCTCTCTCTCCCCATGACTTAACTTTGTACCGGGGTCAGTTCACTGTGCAAACCAATTTTTTTCATCCACCCATCAACCAGATATCCTTGCCCATTTATTTTTGAACTCCTGCTCATTCCAGAACTTAGTAACTCTATCTTTGGCCACTGTATATTAGCCACGTTCCTAAATACAGGAATTCCTGCACTAAACCTCTCTACTTTCCTCTAGGAAATGCCTGCCTTCCAACCCACCTCCTTTAACCAAGTCAAGCAACTCAACAAATAAAGATTGAAGTCAACTCTAAAATAGTTTGTAGACCCAGGAAATTCATTCTTATTCCTCTAATTCCTAAATTAAAGCATGCCAACCCATTAATAGTGTGATAAACACAATACATAGTTCATTGTCCACTTGTCTCCTCAATCTGCCTCGCAGCAAGCTTCACTGTTCAATGCTTAAAATGGGCTGGTTTGGTTAACCTAATTTAAGCACCGGCACTGTATTTTTCCAGCCCATTATCAATAAAGTATAGATTAGGTCCCCTAACCAATTGGCCCACAGACATCCTAACAACAGATGATTAAAATGGTTTTTAAAAGATATGTAAAAATTTAAAAAGATTAACTTTGTTTGTCACATGTCCATTGAAACATAGTGAAATGTGTCATTTGCATCAACGGGCAACTTGCTAACACTAACCCATATGTCTTCGAAATGTGGGAGGAAACCTGTCCAAAGTCCAGACAGACGGCCAAGGGAACTAATCCCTGATGGCTGTACTGTAAAACGCTACAAGTGCCATTGTTTGTAAGATTACGATCTTAATTTATCACCTGAATTATCTCATATCTTCTGTGGCTTGAATTTGATAATGTTTCTCTGGGCACCTGAGTTTGCTTTGTGGTAATTGAGGTATTGTATCATGGAACACAGAGCTATTATTTGTGACATTCTGTCTAAAATTGACAGATTGGCATCTGCTGACCTTGAGAAGTTTACCTTGCTCTTAAGTGTGCAGAATCTTCAAAAGGCGATGTCTCAAAAATGTGGTTTCCGGGGCACTCATCACCCAGATTATGCCCTCTTATCATTGCTACCCTCAAGGAAGATGTACAGGAGTCTGAAGGCACACACTCAACAGCATCTTCTACCATCAGATTTTTGAATGGACAATGAACCCCTATTAAAGTGCCTCTATTATTACTCTTTTTTGCAATATTTATTTAATTCATTTTTTAATATTTTTATGTATTGCATGGTACTGGCACAAAACAACAAATTTCATGACATCACTGAGTGACCACTCTATTAGATACACCTGCTCATTAATGCAAATATCTAATCAGCCAATCATCTGGCAGCTATTCAATGCCTAAGAGTATGTAGACATGGTCAAGAGGTTCAGACCGAACATTGTTCAGACCAAACATCAGAATGGGCAAGAAAAAGGATCTAAGTGACTTCAACTGTGGGATGATTGTTGGTGCCAGATGGGGTGGTTTGAGTAACTCAGAAACTGCTGATCTTCTGGGATTTTCACAAACAACAGTCTCTAACGTTGACAGAGAAAGGTGTGAGAAACAAAAATTCCAGTGAAAGCAGTACTGTGGATGAAAATGCCTTGTTAATGTGAGAGATCAGAGAAGAACTGGTTCAAGGTGACAGTAATTCAAATAACTACTTATAATACCAGTGTGCAGAAGAGCATCTCTGAATACACAACTTGTTGAACCTTGAGGTGGATGGGTTACAGCTGCAAAAGACCTTGAACATAAAGAAATACACTCAGTAGCCATTTTATTCCTGTATCTAATAAAGTGGCCACTGAGTTTATATATCTTATTGTAATTTATAGTACTTTTATGTACTGCACTGCATTGCTGCTGTAAAACAACAAATGTCAGTGATCATAACCTGATTCTGATTAATTTCTGCATCCTCCACATCTCTAGTGGAGTTAAAATAGCAAAGTAGATTCTGAAGGCAGATTTGGGAAAATGCTCCAGTCCCTAAGCCCCTGATCTTATTATTGCTGTAAACATTACAATTATATTTTTATTATAAAATGCAGTCTCCCAAAGGTCATGGCAAAGTTTGCTGTTGGACTGGCTAGAGAAGACGCAAACCCAAAATGCCCTTGTGCCCATATTAAGTCAAGTCTGGAAGTATCTACATGTCTGTGGGCACAGACCACATGGGTGTGTCCAGTAGCAGACCTGGAGGAAAGAAAAGACTTGTTTCAACAGCATTCTTCTTTCAGAGTTGATTGCATAACCAACCCATAAGTGAAATGGCCTTAAACCTTTGGGGGATAAATTAAGATTATAAAACGCACCAATAGTTAGTTGAAATTATTGCCTTGCAACAACAAACTATCTTGTTATGGGGAAGATTTGAAGGAGAATAATTTTGCTTGAGGTAGGTGCTAGACAGATTGAAAACTCCCCTTATTGGACAGTCCTCAGTATCAGGTGAAAGATTAGCTTTATTTGTTACACGTACATTGAAACATACAGTGAAAGGCATCATTTTGCATCAACAACCAACATAGTCCGAGGAAATACTGAGAGTGTGTCACATGCTTCTGGCACCACAGATTACTAATGTGATGTAAAGACCTGTGTGGGTGGCATGTTGAACAAAGTTTTTCTCTGTACCTCGGTGTGTGTAACAATAATTCACCAATTTGCCCTCAGCTACTTCGATTACCACCTTCGCCCTCCCCTTCCTCACCCACGCTACTCCGTTGCTCATTTCCTATGTCTCTGCCACCTCTGTTCTCAAGACAAAGTCTTCCACTCTGGGGCATTCAAAATGCCCTCCTTTTTCTTAGAGGACTGATCATCATCCCCCACAGATGCTGCCTGACCTAATGAATTCTTCCAGCTCATTGTTGCTTGTGTTTATGAAAGCAGCTCGATAATTGCCAGTCTCTCCTTTCTCTGTTCTTTCATTGTCTTTCCTCTTTCTTTCCTAATTTCTCAGTAGGCAAAATAAATGTGGACTGTCACTGCAAGTGGCCTAGATTAGGATGGGAGCAAAGATTGAACCCACAATTTATCTTCTGCATCAGTGCCAGAGTGCTGCCCCCTGATGTCAGTTCCTGTAACAACAGTTCTCAGTACCTTGGTCTCGTGCACTGACTCAGATTCCTTAGATGACCTTTATTTGCCATGTACACTGTACATGGAAACATACAGTGAAATGCATCCTTCGCATTAAATTGGCGAAGATTGTGCAGACCAATCTGCAAGTTTCACCACGATTCCAGTGCCACTACTCACTAACCCTAACCACACAGTCTTTGGAATGTTGGAAAAAACCGGAGTACCCAGAGGAAATTCACATGGTCATTGGGGAGGGGGGAATGTACAAGCTCCTTACAGACTGCAGTGGGAACAGAGCCCAGAACTCGGATCTTACAGCTGGTGCTGTAAAGCATTCTGCTAACCACTACACAAGCATGAAGCATATAAAAAAGATGCCACAATTTGCCAAACTAATGAAGATAAAAGAAAAATAAGATTAAATAAAAATTAGATTTTTCTCATCCTGTACATCAGGCCATTTTATTTACCATACAGTTAATTTACTACTGAGTATTGAAACACCCTATAAAGAATCTTCATTCATTATTTATGAATTAAGATATCTTAAGAAACAGCATTAACCCAATTAAAATAAACTTGCAACCTAGATTGGATTATTCAAATTACGTGAGTCTTTGCCACGATTCACATATGTCTAGAATTTGCCCTATTTACTAAAAAGAAATGTATATGACAGCAGATGTGAGAGAGATGAGACAAGCCCACAGAAATGGCTCACTGTGTAAACTTTTTCTAACTAAAACATACCAAAAGGTTGGATCATCTAGATAACGCATACAGCTTTAAATTTGTTCATAATCTTACAGGACCTTGGGTCCTTTGATGAGGCAAAGGTAAGGCTATAAGATATAAGAGCAGAAATAGACCACTCAGCCCATCAAATCTGCTCTTCTATTCCATCATGGCTTCTTTAATTACTTCAGCCCCATTCACTTGCCTACTTCTTGTAATTAATCAAGAACCTGTCAATCTCTGCTGCTAAATGCACCCAATGACTTGGCCTCCACAGCCCTCTGGTGCAATGAATTCCACAATCACCACCCTCCGGATGAAGAAATTCCTCCTCATTTCAGTTCTGAAGGAGTGTTCCTTTATTCTGAAGCCACGCCTGCAGACCTCAAATGTGGATGGTCTGACCATAATCATATTCCTGATGGGACAATAGAATTTGGCAGCAACTAATCAAAGTATTGGATTAGCTATTGAAAGCTCAGGGTATTGAGCTGGTGAATTTGTGTGCTTGTAATGCATTACCTGTTATCAGAGATTTATACTGGTTTAGTCACCTGAACTTACCCAAAATAACATTCAGAACATGGTTCCAATTTGGAAAATCTCTGTGTAACTTTTGTTACTGCAGTTACAAACTTATTGATCTGTCATCAATAAACCTCTCTCCATCCTAGGTTACTTGGCCAAAAAATGTTACCTGTTGTTATGTTGCAGTTTAACCTTGCTCTACCATAATGCTCTGGATAAAAATAGATCTTGATGAACAGTAGGCAAAGCAAGCTTTTCACTGCAACCTGGTACATGTGACAATAATAAACCAATTCCAATAGATAGAAACATAGAAAACCTACTGCACAATACAGGCCCTTTGGCCCATGATACTGTGCCAAACATGTACTTTAGAAATTACCTGGTGTTACCCATAGCCCTCTAAGCTCCATGTACCTGTCCAGGAGGCTCTTAAAAGACCCTGTCATATCCACCTCCACCGCCGTTGCCAGCAGCCCATTCCACACACTCACCAGCCTCTGTGTTTAAAAAAAACAACAACTTGCCCCTGACATCTCCTCTGTCTTCTGACATCTTCCAAGCAAGCACCTTAAAACTGTGCCCTCTCATGTTAGCCATTTCAGCCCTGAGAAAAAGCCTCTGGCTATCCACACGATTGTCAATGATGATGCCTCTCATCATCTTATACAATTCTGTCAGGTCACCTTTCATCCTCTGCCACTCCAAGGCCAAGTTCACTCAACCTATTTTCATAGGGCATGCTCCCCAATCCAGGCAACATCTCATCTGCACCCTATCTATAGTTTCCACATCCTTCCTGTAGTGAGGCGACCAGAGCTGAGCACAGTACTCCAAGTGGGGTCTGACCAGGGTCCTATATACCTGTAACATTAACTTATTGCTCTTGAACTCCATCCCATGATTGATGAAGGCCAATGCACCATATGCCTTCTTAACCACAGAGTCAACCTGCACAGCAGCTTTGAGTGTCCGATGGAAGGACTTGACCACAAGATCTCTCTGATCCTCCACATTGCCAAGGGTCTGACCATTAATATTATATTCTGCCATCATATTTGACCTACCAAAATGGACCACCTTACACTTATCTGGGTTGACTTCCATCTGCCACATCTCAGCCCAGTTTTTCATCCTATCAATGTCCTGCTGTAACCTCTGACAGCCCTCCACACTATCCACAACACCTCCAACCTTTGTGTCATCAGCAAATTTACTAACCCATCCCTCCACTCCCTCACACAGGTCACTTTTAAAAATTACGAAGAGAAGGGGTCCCAGAACAGATCCCTGAGGCACACCACTGCTGGACATTTTCTCTCCATATTAAACCATTTCATTGGGGTTAGCAAAGTGACCCACTGTCATTATTTGAGGCTAATACTGGACCCGATGGAGAAAGCTCACTCATTCAAAACCCTGGGGCAATAGAATTTGGATATGATGTCACCTTGTTGATTAGGTTGGCAGTCACAACTGAGTCCTTTTGTCATGCTGTTGTTAAAGTTTTGGATGGGCCTCTTGTGTGATACTCATGAAATCTTGATCTCACAACCTACCTCATGGTCTCTGCACTTTATTGTCTCCCTGCACTGCCCTTTCTGTTTAACTGTAACACTTTATTCTACATTTTATTGTTTTTCACTTTATACTACCTTGAGTATGGATGGCATACACTCTATCCCAGTATGTGTGACAATTGTCATTTGACAATATGGTTACATTATCAATATTACCAATCATCTCTCCAGTCTGAAGAAATGATGAGGGAAGTCCGGCAAGCTGTGATTATGAGACCGTTAGACATAGGAGAAGAATTATGCCATTTGCTCTGCCATTCCATCGTGGCTGATTTATTATCCCTCTCAACCCCATTCTCTTGCCTTCTCCCTGTAACCTTTGACACCGTTACGAATCAAGAACTTATCAACCAACATTCCTTGGCCTCCAGAGCCGTCTAAAGCAATGAATTCCACATATTCACCACTCTCTGGCTGAAGAATTTACTCCTCATCTCTGTTCTAAAGGGACATCTTCTATTCTGAGGCTGTGCTCTCTAGTTCTGGACTCCCCCACTATGGGAAACATCCTCTCCATAACCAATCTGTCTATCCCAGGACACCACAGTGAATGGTGTTTACCAGTGTTTCTATCAACAGCACACTTGTTAACTGCAGAGTACCAGACGACTTTGTGATATTAATGTATTATGAACTTTCAGTCTCCTTTTTGCAGATGTAGTTTAAAAAGAAACACATGTGCTGTGTGGCTACAAAGGATGTTCAAATCTCTGAAGGTTAGCTCTGGATGTGATAATGCGTCCAAACCCAAGGATTTTTTTTTAACACATAAACTTACTGAGACCTGATAATGGGGCAGCCAAGAATAACACGTGCAGCCATTTCTTACCAAGAGCAGACTGAAGCTGTACACAACCTGTCATAGCTCAGGTCATTACATTCGGGCAGCATGGTAGCATGGCCATTAGCGCAATTGCTTTACAGTGCCAGTGATCACTGATGGAGATTCCCACTGCTGTCTGTAAGGAGTTTGTATGTTCTTCCTGTGACCATGTGGGTTTCCTCTGGATACTCCAGTTTTCTCCCATGTTCCTTAGGTGTATGGCTTTGGGATAGTACGTTGTGGGCATGCTATGTTGGCGCTGGAAGCTCAACACTTGCTGGTTGCCTCCAGCACATTATTGGATTATGTTGGTTGTTGACCCACAAAACAACACATTTCACCATTTCAATGTAGATGTGTTAAATAAATCTAAATCTAAGCCTTTAACCTCTAAGATAAAATTGATGTCCTCTAGTTTTTGAATTCCCCATGTTTACTGTTAGACATTTTGACTGGGGGGTGGCATTGGTGAAGATATTTACTGAATATCTATCTATGCCTCTTGTAACTTTATAAACTTCTATCAGTCTTTCCTCAGCTTTTGCCATTCCAGAGAAAGCCATCAAGGATTGTCCAGCCTCTCTTTTTAGGGCATACCCTTTAATGGACAGTGGAGAATTATTAGCAGCGGGGATTTATAGTCAGGCAGTTGGATGCGAAGATGGTGGTTTGGATGGATGGACATTCAGATGCATAATCTCAGCTCAATTGTTGGATGAGTTTAGCAGGCAGACTCTCCTGCACAGAATTTGTTTACTTTTCCCACCTCCTTAGGAAAAAAACCAACATAATCAAGGACACCTTCCATCTCTCTTCTCGCCCCTCCCAGTGGGCAGACGGTACATAAGCTTGAGAACATGTACCACCAGCTTCTACCCCACCATTATGAGACCCTTGAATAGACTTGGGGACAACAGAATTGCCAGGTGGAGCTAACAGTAGCTCAATCTAACGATAAAGTAGACTACTTCAACTGAGCGGCCCAATCTGCTTTTTACTGGAGTGAGACTTTTTGACAGAAATAGCAGATTTTTCAATACTTCCGAGTCTAGTCTGTAAGTTTCATTCTAACCTGGCAGATGAGATCAGATCAGCTGTTCTGGAATCTGCCCACTAACACCACTCTCCAGTATTTGTCTTCTCCAAATCCAGTTTAAATTGGGGTAAGATTTCATGCCATATTTGATTATGGCATCGAGAAAACTGGTATGGTTACCAGGTTAGATAGCGTAGACTTGGGAAGGATGTTTCCTATGGTGGTGAAGTCTAGGGCAAGAGGGCACAGCGTCAGAATACAAGGATGTCCCTTTAGAGCAGATGAGGAAGAAGTTCTTTAGCCAGAGAGTAGTGAGTCTATGGAATATATTGCCACAGATGATTGTGGTGCCTAACTCATTGGCTACATTTATAGCAGAGGTCAGAGCTTCAAAGATTAAGTGGAGAAGACAGGAGAATGGGGTTTAGAGGGATAATAAATCAGCCATGATGGAATGGGGAAGCAGAATTGATGGGCCGAAAGGCCTAATCTGTTCCAGTGCTTAATGGTTATGGATATGATTATTTTTCCAAGAATTTTTACTGTAAACTCAATTCATCATGAAGGACCCTCATCATCCGTGACATGCCTTCTTCTCATTACTACCATCCAGCAGGAGGTACAGGAGTCTGAAGACACACATTCAACAGTTTAGGAACAACTTCTGCTGCACCATCAGATTTCTGACTGTTCCATGAACACTGCCTCACATTTTGCTCTCTATTTTTAATATGCATTTTATTGTGTAGTATTTTTAATGCACTACATTGTACAGCCACCACAAAGCAACATGTCAGTAATAATAAACCTTATTCTGATTCCTTTAATAACTCAAACTGTGAAATATCTGAACATATCATGTCCATTTAACAGAGGACACAGACAATGGTGTGACTTGTACTTGGGTCTCCTTGCAACTGTGAGGATTTCTTCCCATATTCCAAAGACAGAAGTTTAGGAAGTCACGAGGCAAGATATGTTGGTATTGGAGGCATGGTACCAATTACCGTTGCCCCTGGTACATCCTTGGTCTGTGTTCGTTATTGATGCAAGTGACACATTCTACTGTATGTTTTGATGTACGTGTCTTCATACATTCGTGATAAGCCTGTGGTTTGAACGGCAGACAATCAAAATATGCAAGGTCTACTGTTGAGAAAAAATTGTGCACTTTGTATAAGCAGAGATTCACATTTATCTCTTTTCCCTCTTCAGGTCATCTCAAGGGTCATTTTATATTAAAGTTTCAAAGTGCATTTATTATCAACAAATGAACAAATTATACAATCTTGAGATTTGTTTGCTTACAGGCAGTCACTCAGATATAGACACTGCTTTGAGTTTCCTGTTCATACTTGTCAGTGCATGTACGCAAGGGGCGATGAGAAACCTACCTCTGGCAGCATCACAGGCACACAACATCAGACCAGCAGCGTTCACAAGAAAAATAGAAGTTAAACATAAATTGTGTAGAATTTTTAAAGAAAGAAGTAGAATAAAAGGAAACAGTCTATTTTAATGCAAAGTGATCACAGTGTTGATAACAATTGTGTTTGGGGTTTTGTGGGTTCATGAACTGAAGAGTTGAAGGGAAGTAGTCGTTCTTAAACTTGTTGCTGTCGGAGTTCAGGCTTCTGTACCTCCAACACTATGGAGGCTGCAAGAAGATGGCATAGCCTGGATGGTGGAGATCTTTGATGGGTGTTGCCTTCTTGAGGCAGTTGGTATTGTAGATACGACCAGTGGTGGGAAGGAATGTGCCAGTAATGATCTAGATGAAGTTCACTAGTCTCCGCAGCTTCTTACCTCCCTGCATATTCTAACTGCTGCACTAGACCATGATACAATCAGTTATTAGTGTCAGACATGTAATAGATGGCACACACTACACACATTGGTGATGGAGGGAACGTGAATGAGATACCAATTAATTAGGCACCCTTGTCCTAGATTATTTGAATAGATCCAAAAACTTGATTTCACATGAGGTACATTCTTTACTAAGTGCCCAATTCTTCTCCAACCATTCACAAGCTTTCTGTTAGCAGGTTAGGTCTTGCTCACCCCTGACCAGCCAGCGGCTTAAAATGCAGTCAGTCAAAATATAGAAGGGCTGTTAGAACATAGAATAAACAGTGCTGGCCCTTTGGTGCATGATGTTGTGCTGACCATATAACTTCCCTTAGCCATTCTCTCCTACATAACCTTTCTTTCATCACGTACTTCTAAGGATCTGTTAAATCTCTCTAACGTATCTGTCTCTACCACTATCCATGGCAGCTCATTCCACGCAGTCACCAGTATATTTTTAAAAATATATACCTCTGACATATTCCCTATACTTTATTCCAATCACCTTATAATTATGCCTGCTCTGTTGGCAGATATAAAATCAAGTCGATCTGTTTATCCAGATAACACTTACAGTATTCTCAAACCTTCTCATTTACTTAAATGCTGGTTTCCAAGTTTAATTTTCCCATCGTTCAAGCAAGTACTTCAAAAAGTCTGGAAATAAAGTTGTTTCCTTCTATAATGGGAACATCACTTCCAATTTAAGCACTTGTTGTGGCTCTTTCAAATCTCAAAATAATTTCCTGTTCAGTTCTGGATGGTATGAGATGGTAAAGAGCGGAGTTTGTTCTAGATGTGTGTACATGCTGCTCACAAAATAAACATTAGTTTGGACTGTAACTACTCTAAATGAAGTTGTAGAACTTCACTGAGGAAGAGAGGCTGGAAAATAAGCTTTCTTGTATTACTTTGAAAGCAGTCCAGTCTTGCATTCACCCTGAATGCAGTTACTATTATTGCTGCAAAATTCTCTCAGTGGCTACTTGTGTCTAACCTCTCCTTAGCTGAACTTCAGATTTTCAATTTGTATAGTATCACTGTAGAACAGATCAAGAAGATACACTGTGGCCACTTTATTAGGTACACCTGTACACCGCTCGTTAATGTAAATATCAAATCAGCCAATCATGTGGTAGCGACTCAATGCATAAAAGCATGCAGTGATGGTCATGAGGTTCAGTTGTTATTCAAGACTGGACATCAGAATGGAGAGAATGTGATCTAAGTGATTTTGACTGTGGAATGATTGTTTGATTATCTCAGAAACCGTTGATCTCCTGGGAGTTTTGTGTATAATGGTCTCTAGGGATTACAGAGAATGGTGCAAAAACAAAAAAACAACCAGTAAGTGGCAGTTCTGTGGACAAAAATGTGTTGTTAATGAGAGAGGTCAGAGGAGAACGGCCAGACTGGTTCAAGCTGACAGGAAGGTGACAGTGACTCAAATAATCATGCATTAGAATCAGAAACAGGTTTAATATCACTGGCGCATGTCATGAATTGTGTTGTTTTGAGTAGTACGTTAAAATACATAATTTAAAAAACTGTAAATTACAATTAGTATGTTAAAAATTATATAAGTAATGCAATAAGAGAGCTGGTGATAAATTAGTGAGCTGGTATTCATGGGTTCAATACCCATTCAGAAATCGGATGGCAGAGGGGAAGAAGCTGTTTCTGTAGTGTTAAGTGGTATCTTCAACTTCTGTACCATCACCTTGATGTTAGAAATGAGAAGAGGGTATGTCCTGGGTGATGTGGGTCCTTAATGATGGATGCCAGTTATATGAGGCATTGCCTAGGTGGGGCTGGCTGAGTTTACAACTTTCTGCAGCTTTTCCTGATCCTGTGCGATGGCCCTCCATACCAGACAGTCATGCAAACTGAATATTCTCCATGGTACATCTGTAGAAACCTGTGAGTGTCTTTGGTGACAGACGTACCAAATCTCCTCAAATCCCTAATAAAATATAGTCATTATCATGCATTACTTTTAATTGCATCAATATGGTGGGTCCAGGATAGATCTTAAGAGATGTTGACATCGAGGATCTTGAAGCTGCTCACCCTTTCCACTTCCCTGATCCCTTGATGATGACTGGTGTGTACTCCCTCGACTTCTCCTCCTGAAGTTCACAATCAACTCCTTGCACTCAACACGATTCAGCCAGCTGTCTATCTTGATCCAGTATGCCTCCTTGTCAGCATCTGAAATTCTGCCAAGAATAGCTGTGTCATTGGCAGATCTATAGACGACATTTCAGCTATGCCTTGTCACACAGCCGTTGGCATGGAGAGGGTAGGACAGTGGGCTAAGCATGGATGGCTGAGGTGGACCAGTGTTGATCATCAGTGAGGAGGAGCTGCTACCTGCACTGACAGTGTCCTCCTGGTGAGGAGGTCAAGGATTAAATTGCAGAGGGAGGTACAGAGGCCCAGGTTTGGAGCTTGTTCTTTAGGACTGAGGGTATGATTGTGTTGAAGAGCTTCTCTGAATGCACGACATGTCAAACCTTGAAGTGGATGGGCTACAACAGCAGAAGGCCATGAATAAACACTCACTGGCCACTTTATTAGGTACAGTGGATAAAGTGACCACTGAGTGTAGATCACAGCAACTAAGTAGGACCTATAGCCTATTGAGTCCACAGTGACTATGAATGACCAGATTTTACAGTAATCCTTCTCTAACTCCCCATGTTTTCATCTACCCCCAGAAGCAGCGACGGAGTGAACTGCCAGCACCTTTTTTCCAGGACAGCAGTGGCTTACACCAGTGGACCTCCACTTGAGGTGAGTGGAGGGGGATGTCAGAGGTAGACTTTTTTTTCACTGAGTGGTGATGGTGTGGAATGCACTCCAGGGGTGGTGATAGGGGCTAATAAATTTGGGACGCTTAAGGGACTTGTAGACAGTCATATTGATAATAGAAAAATGGAGTACTATGTGGGAGGGAACGGTTAGATTGATCATGGAATTAGTTTATATAGGCCAGTGTAACAATGAGGCTGGAGTTTATGATAATACTGTCTAGTGAACCTGATTCTGACTGTATTAACTCTCTCCGAGATTGTAGAAAACATTCACTCATCAACGTTGTGGGGAATATTGCCTAGAGAATTTTTTGGACTCCCTTGATGAAAGAGTCATGGGGTCCTTCACATCCATTCAACCGGATATCTGGGACCTCGATTTAGTGCCTTCAAGGTTTGGCCTTTCCAGCATTACGTTGTCCTTGAGTGGCCCAGATAAATGGTCTCAAGCAGAAACATTGACTTTCCATTTCCATTTGGAAGGTGTTCCAGAGGTTAAGGATAAAGTCAAGTAAACTATTGCTGATGGGGATCTTCTGAGAACTTGGACCATAACACATTAGGAGCAGAATTAATATTATCTAACCTGCTTTGCCATTAAATCCTGCTGAATTTTTAAAACCCTATTCTCTCCCCTTCTCTCCATAACCTTTAACCTTCTTACCAAGAACTCATCAATCTCTGCCTTAAATCCACCCAATAACTTGGTCTCCACAGCCCTCTATAACAATGAATTCCACAGACTGGCCACCATTACCTCCCCTTCCTGCAGATCCTAGGTGCTCTTACTAATGGAAACCTTCTCTCCATATCCAGGCAGTTCAGTATCAGGTAGGTGTCAATGAGATCCCCACTTCATTCCTCTAAACTTCCTGGGATCATTCTTATGAACCTTCTCTGGACAGTCTCCAGGGCCAGCACATCTTTCCTTGGATGTGGAGCCCAAAATTGCTCACGGCACTCCAAATGCCATCTGATTAATGCCTTATAAAGAAAAATCTGAGAGTGGACAGAAGAGAGAATTAGAGTAACACTGAGATTCTGGAGAGTTGGCAAAAATTTAATTTCAACACAGCACAAAAGACTGCACAAAATCAACAGTGAATGTTAGGAAGATTTTTAAAAAACTCAATGGCCAGGTGACCAACACACGTCCAAAACTTTGAAAAATAGAGATTCAGGTCAGAACTTTTAAATGAAATGATATCTGACTCCCCAAGAATAATTGGCTTGTGAATTGTGTGTGACAGGACCCAACATTAAATTGCCACATGTATTTTGTGTACATAGTAACCTGGTTACCCAGACAACATGGTAAAGGGAAAATATTTTCTTAGTGTCAGTGAGGGTCTGACCGATTTCTGTGCCAGTTACTCCTCTGGCTTCTTCCAGCAAGAATTTCTTTCAGACACGAGTAGGATTTTCCAACAGAAGGCTTGTGGAGTTTTTTTTCTCGTAGCAGGCATCTTATTTCAGAGAAATAGAGAAAAAAAAGGATACAAACAAGGTGTCCACAGACAGCTCAAGCCATGATGCATTTCTCTTAATGTGCTGATCACTCAAGTTGTTTATGGCATAACCCACGCACAATAAGTCTACCCATCTGCGCTGCAGAAACATTGTAGAAAGTAAGAATTAGGACAAATAATTGTTCAAACCTGATCCGCCATTTATCAAGATGATCACCTCAGCTCAGTGTTCCTCCAGCCATCCTTTAATATGCAGAAATACACTGAATGGCGGCCTATGGCCTCCTCTCCTGCACTGATGTGGAGCAACACTGCATATTCCTACTGAGTAGCCGGCAGCCTGACAGCATGAACATTAATTTCTCTAACCTCCAGGAATTTCTCCTCTTCTCTCCATCCCCTCTTTTCCCATTCGCCAACTGTTCCCTCTAAGCTGTGCGGGTGCATGGCCACACAATAACTGAGATGCTGCTGTGCGCATAGAGTTCGTTGCTGTGCAGCTGGGATGTTTTTTTTACCATTTAAAGTGCTGCACAGTTTACAGGCCATATTTCCTGCTCAGAGCAAAGGTTGGTTCATGCAGCTGTTTAAAAAAAAATTGGACATAACATTGACTTCCCTCTTAACTGTTCTCTTCTGCTCACTTGCCCATCACCTCCCTCATTTATCCTCCTCCTGTGGCCCTCTCCCCTCTCCTCTTCATCTCTTTGCCATTTCCATCTACCCTTCTTACTTAGTATCCCCTCTGCATCCATCGCCTTCCCCTCACCTGTCAACCTACCAATCTGAACTCCTCCCCTCTTTCCACCTTCTGATTCTGGCTGTTTCCCCCTTTCTCTCCAGTTGCGATGAAGGGTCTTGGCCTGAAATGCAGACTCTTTATTCCACTCCATAGATGCTGCCTAACCTGCTGAGTTCCTGCAGCATTTTGCGGGTCGCAATATAATGAATAACAAACGCTAGAGATTCTGCAGATGCTGAAAATCCAGAACAACACACACAAAATGCTGGAGGAACGCAGCAGGTCAGGCAGTGTCTATGAAAAAAATACTGTGCATTCCTTTCCTCAGATGCTGCCTGACCTGCTGAGTTCTTCCAGCATTTTGTATTTGTTACAATACATTGAAAGGACTCAGTCTCTAAATCTCCCATCTCTCCTGGGCAGAGAATTCCAGATTCAATTCCCTCTGAGCAGTATTATTTTTTCTAAATGGCAGATCCCTTATGTAGTGCTGAGGCTGTGTAAGACATTGGTCAGACAGCACTTGGGTTATTGTGAGCAGTTTTGGGCCCCTTATGACAATGATTCCGAGAATGTAAGGCTAAACCTATGAGGAATATTTGATGGCTCTGAGCCTATGCTTACTGGAGTCTAGAAGATTAAAGGGGGATCTCATTGAAACCTATTGAATATTGAAAAACCTCGATCAGCCGTTTTTTTAATGCTATGGACACATACCATTCACCAAGGGGGTCCATGGACCCCAGGTGGGGAACCCTGGCACAGATAGAGTGGATGATCCTATAGTGGGAGAATCTGGGACCAGAGGGCACAGCCTCCGAATAGAAGGATGTTCCTTTAGAACAGAGATGAGGAGGAATTTCTTAGCCAGAGGGTGGTGAATCTGTGAAATTAATTGCTGCAGACAACTGTGGAGGCCAAGTCATTAGGTATATTTAAAGCAAAGGTTGATACTTTCTTAATTACTAAGGGTGTCAAAAGTTACAGGGAGAAGACAGGCAAATGGGATTGAGAGGGATAACATATCAGCCATGTTGAAATGGCAGAGTAGGGTCGATGGGCCGAATAGTCTGATTCTGCTCCCATGCCTCATTGTCTTGTCCTGAGGCAACAGTTTTCTGGATCTGAAATCTTCCTTTGGTCTGTGTGCAAGGAGAATCAGAGCTCTCTTCACAACTGATCCCACCTCCCATCCAGCCACCACCTGATGCACCATCAATAACTCTCGGAGACGGGAGGTGAACGATAGGCTTTTATTAGCTGCAAGAGACCACCACACAACATCCTGGAGACTGAGGGAGGAGCAGTGCCTCCAATCACCTTTATACAGGGGTCTGTGGGAGGAGCCACAGGAGCAGTCAGCAGAGGAGCGTGTCCAGACAGGTATATGTAGTTCACCACCCCCCTCCCCCCACTGTTTTAAAGGGAATGAAATTGATGTTACATTCTCACTTCCAATTAGAATTGGAAATGGTAGCATTGTGCTTGGGTTACTGGATTAGTAGTCAGAGATCTGGACCATTGACGCAAGTTCCAATCCCATCACAGATGCTGATGAAATTGAATTCAAGCAGTACGTATGTCTAGAAATTGAAGAAACTGTGTTGGTATTGTTAACCATGAATGCACTGAAATGACAAAAAACAATTACCAAGTAACGTCCATCAGACAGAGGATTAGGCCATTCAGCCCATTGAGTCTGTTCCATCGTGGCTGATTTATTATCCTTCTCAAACCCATTCTCCTGCCTTCTCCCCATTACCTTTGACCACCTTACTAATCAAAAACCTATCAACCACCGCTTTAAATACACTCAATGAGTTGGCTTCCACAACCATCTGTGGCAATGAAATCCACAGAGTCACCACCAGCTGGCTAAAAAAAACTGCTCCTCATTGCTATTCTAAAGGATTGTCCTTTTATTCTGAAGTGATATCCTTCACCCACTCTTCACTGGGAATGTAGATCGGGTTAATTCACACAGGCTGCTTTGCAGGGATAGGCAGTCAAGAACTTGAAGATACAAGTTTAAGGTCAGAAGGGAGAGATTTAATAGCAACTTTTTGACTCAGAGGGTGATCGGTATATGGAAGGAGCTGCTGGAGAACATGGTTGAGGCAAATACATTAACAGCATTTAAAGCTATTTGAACAGGTGCGTGGATAGGAAAGGTTTAGAGGGATGTGGGCAAATGGGATTAAAATACAGACATCTTGGTTGTCTTGGATCAGTTGAACTGAAAGGCCCATTTCTGAGCTGTTAACCTCATCTGCATTTTGTACTGTTGTGTAGCATAAACATCTATGAACAACACACACCATATGCTGGAATAACTCAACAGGTCAGTCAGCATCTATGGAGAGGAATAAGCCATCACTGTTTCGCAGAACAGAACATTACAGTACTGTACTGGCCATGATGTTGTACCGACCTTTTAACATACTCTAAGATAGCCCTCCATCTTTCTATTATCTATGTGCCTAACTAAGTTTCTTAAAAGCCCTTACTGTATCTATCTCTGCCACCACCCAGAAGGGTGTTCCATGCACTGACCATTCTCTGTGTTTTAAAAATCCCTCACTTTGACATTCCCCCCCACTTTCCTCCAATCACCTTAAAATTATGCCCCCTTGTATTAGCCATTTCTGCCCTGGGGAAAAGTCTCTGGCTGTCCATTCAATCAATGCCTCTTATCATCTTGCACACCTTTATCAAGTCACCTCGCATGTTTTTTCGCTGCCAAAGACCGAGACCCTTCATCAAGACTCAAATTGTTTATGAACATCTATGATTTGATTTGTATGTCGCTTGTACAGATGCTCCTCCATTGGGGGAGGGAATGATGACCAGAAACAAACACAAGCAGCAAAGCCTTTCATAAAGTAATTCCAACTCTTAAAGCATCTCTACCATTGTAACTTCAAGATAAGCATAACAGTGCAGTCATGATGATAACTTCTGTAGCAATCAGCATCCTGTGAGAGGAGTTGTTGTGTCGCTACTAAAGTACGGAGTATAAAGCATATGAGATTTTTATTCCATTACCAAAGCTGGAGTTTTGGCAACTACAACACATTCTTCTGTCTGTTAGCTCCACTTCCTTACAAATTGGCTCCTAATCTCAGAGAAGCCATCTGTGATGTGGGAGACAGCAGCTGGGAGGGGAGTGCAGGAGACAAGGGAATCTCCTTCATTTCTGGTTTGAAGTGGGATGCAAAAATATGGGAGAGTAAATCAGTTTGCAGAGTTAGAATTAGAGACTGATCTGCTCTCGAGTTTGTGCTCATGTTTCCATGTTGTAGTCCAAAAGGAGACTATTCAGGCCCTTGAGTCCATGCTAACTCCTGAGAAAATAATGCCCTCACACTTCCTCTTGCCTAATCCTCTTTCAAAGATACAGATTACACCTTTGCTTTGTCAATACAAGCGTAAAATTAGTTTTTTTGTGCAGTAATACAGTACACACATAAAATATACTATACAATGAGAAATATATATATCTGTGCAATATATAGAGTACTGCATGTGCATAATTATATATTGCAAAAAAGGTAGTGCAAAACTAGTGAGGTAGTGTTCATGGGGTTTATTGCCCGTTCAGCAATCAGATAGCCAAGGGGCGTAGGCTGTTCCTGAAGTATTGAGTGTATGTCCTCAGTCTCCTGTATCTCCTCCCTGATGGAAGCTGTGAGAAGAGGGCGTGTCTTGGGCAATGGAGGTTCTTATTGATGGATTTCACCTTCTTGAGGATTGCCTTTTGAAGTTGCCCTTGATGCTGGGGGGCTCATGCCCATGACTGACCTAGCTGAACTTACAACCCTCTGCAGAATTTTACTGTGCGGTGGCCAGACGGTATTACAACCAGATGGAATGCTCTCTATAGTACATCTATAGAAATCTATATATCTGCTATGCTGGCAACATCATCAAGAACCAATAAACACTACAATGAGTTAAAAGCAGTCATAGACGTGTGTATACCCCATGATATCATTCAAAGTCTTCCCAACCAGATAGCCTGGATGAACCATGAGATTGGAATCTGCTGAGAGCTACATCAGTGGCGATCAGGTCTGGCGACCAAGTAACATGCAAGAGCTCCAGGTACAATCTCCAAAGAGCCATCTTGCATGTGAAGTGGCAATTCTGGACCAAACTTGAATCACAGAAGAATGCTGGACAGCTGTGGCAGGGCTTGAATGCCATCACCTCCTACAAAGTGAAACCAAGTGACATACGACAGATGACAACAAGGGTTCACTCCCAAATGCTTTTTTATGCTCACTTTGACTGTTAAAACATGAAAGCACCTTCACAAACTCCCACAGTTCTCAACGACTCTGTGACTTCAGTCTCTGAGGCTGATGTGAGTGTGTCCTTCATGAGGGGAACAAGAGGAAAGTACTTGGTCAGGTGGATACCTTGCCAAATACTAAAGGCCTGTGCTGAAAAGCTGGCCGGAGTATTCACTAACATCTTTAACCTCCTGCTTCAGCAGTCTGAGGTATTCACCTGCTTCATTATACCAGTGCCTACAAAGAACGGGGTAACCTGCCTCAATGACTTAAATCTACTGTGATGAAGTACTTTGAGAGTTTGGTGATGAAACATATCAACTCCTGCCTAAGAAGCAACTTAGATCCGCTCCAACATGCCTACCATCACAACAGGTCAACAGCAGATGTTGTTTCATTGGTTCTTCACAGAACCCTGGAACATCCAAACAGTAAAGATGCATACATCAGGGTGCTCTTTATTGACTAAATTTTGACATTCAGTTCTACCATATGCTCAAAAACTAATCAATAAGCTTCAAGAAAATGAATTTCCAAGTTGTGTATGGTGACGTAAGTGTACTTTGATAATCAATCTTCTTTGAACTTTGAGCTTTGTTAAGAGAAAGAGAATCCTTTCTACAGCCCTGACTAATGTTTAAGAATTTTATTTGATGACGGCTCTACCGCTCTAGTGAGAGAAAATTGGTTGCCACCATTACTGCATTACTGTTCAAGAATAGTGCACTAAGTTTGTAGTGCTTCTGGATGAAGATGGACCAGTGGGAAATAATCTCAGGGACAAACCAATCCTCACGGAGGGATCAAAAGTGGAGAGTGAGCAATTTCAAGTTCCTGGGTGTCACTATCTCTGAGGACTTAACCTGGGTGCAACATATTGACACAGCTATAAAGAAGACAAGACAGTGGCTATATTTCATTCAGAATCTGAGGAAATTTGGTTTGTCAACTAAAACACTTAAAATACCACAGGTGTACTGTGCAGAGCATTCTGAATGGCTGCATCACTGGCTAGTATGGGAAGGGGGGGCTACTGCACAAGATCAAAATAAGTTGCAGAAATTTGTGTAAATTAGTCAGCTAGCCTCTGTTGTATTCCAAGACAACTTCAAGGAGCAGTGCCTTAGGAATGTGGTGCCTATTATTAAGTACCTCCATAACCCAGGACTTGTTTTCTTTACATTGATACCATTGGGAAGGAGGTACAGAAGTCTGAGACACACTCAACGATTCAAGAATAGCTTCTTCCTTTCTGCCATCTGATTTTTAAATGGACATTGAACCATGAACACCTCCTCACTACTTTTTTTTTGCACTAATTTTGAATTGAACTACTTATTAGACATATACTTTCTGTAATTGAGTATTTTTCTATATTTATTTATCATGTATTTAATTGTACTGCTGCCTTAAAGTTAACAAATTTTATGACATATGCCTGCGATGTTAAACCTGATTCTAATTCTGACCAATGAGAGTTGAGGAAAGTGTAATCCAAATCACCTTGCTTGGAACTTGGGAGATCTTTCAATGAGGACATCTGTATAAGGGCAAATGCAATCCTACTAACCTTCATCACTGTTGTCAGTCACATTTAATTCTACAGAGAATTTGTGTTAAAGATTTCCAGATATGGGCTTTTGGCTTCTTTTCTTGGGAGAGGCTGCCTTATGGAGGCCAGGAAAACAAACAGTCTGAAAATTGGTCAACACAAGAGTTTCTGTGGATGCTTGAGATCTTAAACAACACACACAAACTGTGGGAGGAACTCAACAAGAACTCAGGCAGCATCCATGAAGGGGAATAAATTTCCTTTCCAGTCATATTGAAGGGTCTCAGCCTGAAACATCAGCTTGACAATTTGAGGCATAGATTGAGCGGATAGCCAGAGATTTTCAATGGGTGGAAATGGCTAATACCAGGGTGCATCAGTTTAAGGTGATTAGATTTTTATACAGAGTGGTAGTTGCATCATCCTTTCCTCCTATGCAGCCCTATATATTAAGAGATAAGAGGTACGTCGTATCTCTTACTATCTTTACTTTCAGTTAGTCCTGACAAAGGGTCTCGGCCCGAAACGTCAACTGTACTTCTTCTTATAGATGCTGCCTGGCCTGCTGCATTCCACCAGCATTTTGTGTGTGTTGCTTGAATTTCCAGCATCTGCAGATTTCGTCGTGTTTGCGTTTTTAAAATCCTAGTAATTCTCCTCTGTACATTCTCTAAAGTTTCCATTTCCTCCCTATAATGAGGCAACCAGAACTGATCACAATATTCCAAGTATGGTCAAATGAGGGTTTTTGGAGTTAATGAAAAATAATATAGACATGGGAAAGGTAAGCCCTGGGACATTGCTTCGAAGGAAATTCCACATGGTTTCCTGACAATAGTCATCCTTCACTTAGCATCAGTAAAAAATGATGATCATAGTGCTGTTACTTGCTGCGTTCCCTCCATGACAACAGTGACTAGGCGGGGTGCCACAGTACACACAGTGGTTAGCGCAATGCTGTTACAGTTTGAGAAGATTTCAGAGCTCAACTCTGGCATGCTCTGTAAGGAGTTTGTATGTTCCTCCAGGTGCTCCGGTTTCCTTCATTCCAAAGGTGTACTAGTTGGTAGGTTAATTGGTCATTGGAAATTGTCTTGTGGTTAGGTGAGGGTTAAATAGATGGGTTGCTGGGGGTGTGGCTCATTGGGCCAGAAGAGCCTGTTCTGAGATGTATCCCTAAATTTAAAAAATTATAAATTGACATCAAAGAGTACTTCTCTGGCTTTAAAGCACATTTGGATGACTTTAAATTGTAAAGGGCACCATTATCATACAGCCTTTACCCCTAATGGCTTTACTTCAAGTGAACTGAATAACAGTGGAATTGGATCCAGAGGCATGGGCAAGCATTCTCCATACCTAAAGCCATCTATTATGAAGTTCAAAGTTCAAAGTAAATTTCTTATCAAAGTATGCTACCTTGAAATTCATTTTCTTGCAGGCATTCTGTGTAAAACAGAAATATAATAGAATCAATAAAAAACTACACAGAAAATTTGGAAAAACAGCCAATGTGCAAAAGAGGACAAACGGTATTACTAAATAAATAAATATTGAGAACATGAGTTGTAGAGGCCTTGAAAGTGAGTCTGTAGATTGTGGAATCAGTTCAGCGTTGAGGTGAATGAAGTTATCTATGCCGGTTCAGGAGCCTGATGATAATAACTATTTCTTAACCTGGTGTTGTGGGACATGAGGCTCCTGTATCTCTTTCCTTATGGCAGCAGTGAGAAGAGAGTGTGGCCTGGATGGTGGGGGTTCTTGGTAATGGCTGGTGCTTTCCTGAGGCAGCGTTCCTTGCAGATATGCTCAGTGGTGGGGAGGGCCTGTGACAGACGAGGAAGTTGAGTGCTTGTCTTCATTGGTCAGACCAGCAAGTATGAACTCTGTGTTGCCTTGGATCTGAAAGTGAAAGCCAGTTCACATACCACTGCATATTAGGCTATGTACTGATCATAATATTTAAAAACCAACACACACAATAATTGATGTTCTTAAGTTTTACTAATTTGGTTAAAAAGAACAGAAATTTGCAATTTCCATTTCATGCCCTTTTCTGGTCATGTGCAGTATGCAGCCTCTGAGTGCATTTGTGCCAAGTGGCATCTAATGGAGAAACAGACACCATGTGATTCAGAGTTGGAATGGATCAGGAACATGTCAACGTAACCAAACCCACACATTAACTCTTCCACCTCCTTCACCTTCAGCACATTATTAGTGACCCTCTCCTGTTGATCGCATAAAAAAAATTATTGTTCCTGCCTTTTCAAGACTCTGGTTTTAAAGTTCAAAGTAATTTTATTTTCAAAGTGTTTATCTGTTTTCTTGCAGGCATTCACAGGACAAAGAAATACAAAATAATCAATGAAAAACTACACAATGTGCAAAAGACAAACTGTGCAAATACAATAATAATAACAAATAAATAAACAAGTAAATAAACAATACTGGATTACAGAGTCCATAGATTGTGGAATCAGTTCAGCATTGAGATGAGTGAAGTTAGCTACACTGGTTTAGGTGCTTAATAGTCGAAGGGTAATAACTTTTCCTGAACTTGGTAGCATGGGATCTAAGGCTCCTGCCTGCCCCATCTCTTTCCTCCCTCTCAACCTCCCTCAGCCCCCCTCTCTGCCCACAATTCAATCACCAGCTTTTGGTCCATCCCTCGCTGCCACCATTTTATGATGCTCTATTGGTGCTGGAATGTGGGGCAGCACTGGTGGGCTGCCGCCAGCACATCCTTAGGAGCATTGGTCATTGATGCAAATGATGCATTTCACTGTATGTTTCAATGTACATGTGATAAATAAAGTTGAATCTTCATTTTCGAATCTTGAAATGCTTTTACATGTATGATACTTTGAAAGTATTAGAGAGGAGAGCCAACAGCTTTAAATTGCTGGATGTTAACAGATCGGGTGACCTGCCCTGGGCCCAGCATGTCGATGCAAGCGCAAGGGTAACGTTCCAGTACTTTATTAGCAGGTTACGCAATTCCAAAGATGTAGGGTCTTATTTTGGTCCCTGATGAAAGATGCTGCTTTCTTGTGGCAGTACTCCACAAAAATAATGGCTGGATAATCCTTTCACTTCTTCAGTTGGAATGGAAAGAACAAAGCGTACCAATTAGTGATCTTGACCGCAATGCTGTGCCAGCTACTATTCATTTGAGAGAGGCGCCACTATCATGTGATTGAGGTGAATGAATATTTGGCAAATACTCAATACAGAGAGGTGCAAAATTCTCATGATCCAAGAAGACAGGAGATCAGAAGAATATTTCATCTCCCACTGTGCAGGAGTTGGTGAACAGGCTGTGAACCAAAGCAGCTGTAACAGGTCAATTAGTTCCTTTGTCACAAAATAACATCCACTAGGAGATCTCTGTGTATGACTCTAGAGGATATACTCAGTGGCCACTTTGTTAGGCAAATGCGTGTACCTGCGCGTTAATGCAAATACCTAATCAGTCAATCATGTGGCAGCAGCTCAATGCATGAAAGCATGAGACATGGTCAAGAGGTTTAGTTGTTGTTCATCAGAATGGGGAAGAAATGTGATCTAAGTGACTTTGACTGTGGAATGAATATTGGTGCCAGTCAGGGTGGTTTGAGTATCTCAAAAATTATTGATTTCCTGTGATTTTCATACACAGCAATCTCTAGGGAATGGTGAGAAAAACAAAAAGAAGCATGCAGGGAAGACCTTATTAACGAGAGAGGTCAGAGGAGAATGGCCAGACTGGTTCGTGCTGATAGAAAGGTGACAGTAACTCAAATAACAAAATGTTACAACAGCGGGTTGCAGAAGATCATCTCTAAACACACATTGTACCTTGAATGGTCCACAGTAGCAAAAGACCACTACATAAAATGGCCACTTTATTAGGTACAGGAGGTTCTTAATAAAGTGGCCACTCAGTATAGGTTTCAATTTTCTCATTTCAATTCAAAGGAACATTCCTTCACTAAAATAGAGACTAATTGGTTCATCTCTCCTGTACTTTGTCTCCCACTAAAGTTCAGATCCTTACATTTACAACAAACCCGACCTTTTATTCTCTCCAGGCCATTCAAGTCTGAATACATGATAATATATTGAAGCCTATTCCTTCAATGCATACGAAGTCAAAGTAAAGTTATTACTGAAGTACATATGTGTCACCATATGCTACCTTGAGATTAATTTACTTGCAGGCATTTAAAGGAAAAGTAAAGAAACACAATAAAATTTATGAAAAACTATACAGAAACAAAAAGTGAAAAATAACCAACATGCAAAAGAGGACAAGTTGTTCAAACTAAAATTAAACAATTTTGCTGAGAACATGAGTTGTGGAGTCCTTGAAAGAAAGCCTGTAGGTCACGGTTGAGTTGAGGTGAGTGAAGTTATCCACGCTGGTTCAGGAGCCTGATGGTTGTAGAGTAATAACTGTTCCTGAACCTGACAGTGTGGGACCTAAGGCATGTAGCTCCTCCCAATGGAGTAGCTTGAATAGAATATGCCCTGGATAGTGAGGTCTGCTTTCTTGTGGCACTGCTCTTGTAGATGTGCTGATTGGTGGGGAGGGATTTGCTTGTGATGGACTGGATTGTATCCACCACTTTCTGTAGTCTTTTTTGTTGTTTCTGATTACTGCAATCAGTTAGGATATTCTCCACTCTGCATCCATAGAAGTCTGTAAAAGTTTTAGTTGACATGCCAAATCAGTGCAACTTCTAAGAAAGTAGAGGTGCTGTTGTGCCTTCACTGTGATAGCACCTACATGCGGCTCCCAGTATGTTCATTTACTACCTCTCAAAGAAGTTCCTGAGTACATTCTTTAACAAAGTAGCACACCCATCCAAAATACAATAAATAATCCATTGAAGAGCCCGCAAGCCCCCGATCATTGTTTCTTCATCAGAATGTTTGAATACAGTTGTTTTCTGCATGATAGAATGTTCCAAACATTTATCACCAACTAACAGAAGTGATAAGTTCTAAATTTACTTTCTCACCAATCCTGATTTGTAGAGCACTACAGCTCAGAAGCTATCCCTATGGCCCGCCTAGTTCTTGCTAGCCTGATTTTCTGCCTAGTCTTATCTACCTGCACCTCAGCCATAATCTTCCCTACCCTCTCATCTATGAGCCCATCCAAACCTCTCTTAAATGTTGTAATTGAACCTACATCTACCACTTTGGCCAGGAATTAGTGGTCCCTTTGGTGATGCACACATTCTTATGTACATAGAAATACATAAATGAGGAGTGGGATTAGGGATCTGGTGCTTTGAATCTGTTCCAACAAAATTTAAAGCCAATGTGCAGTTTGTTGTCATATGCACAAGTGTAATGAAAAACATAGACACATGGCATAATATAAACCTAAATTATACACAATTTTTTACAAGGAAACCAATTAAATTTTTAAAAACCCATGTTAGTGCAAGGTGGTCGTAGTGTTGCAAAACTATAGTGATTAGGGTTGTGTAAGTTGGTTCAGGAACCAAATGGTTGAAGGGAAGTAGTTGTACTTGAACCTGGTGGTGTGGGCCTTCAGGCTTCTATGCCTCCTGCCCAATAGTCGTTGTCATGGTCTGGATGGTGAGGATCTTTGATGAATGTTGCCTTCTTGAGGTAATGTCACCTGTAGATATGACTGATGTGTGATGATTTTGTACTTACAATCAGTGCGTAGACCAGGGCATACCAGAAGTTAAAGGATTAACCTATGAAGAGTGTTTGATGCCCCTGGGCCTGTACTCCCTGGGGTTTAGAAGAATGAGGGGGGACCTCATTAAAACCCATTAATATTAGGCCGAGAGGAAATGGGCATGGAGAGGATGTTCCCTATAGTGGGAGAGTCTAGGAACAGAGGGAACATCCTCAGAATAGAAGGGCACTCTTTTAGAACTGAGATGAGAAGAAATTTCTTTAGCCAAAAAGTGGTGAGTCTGTGGAATTCATTGCCACAGACAGTGTGGAGGCCGTCATTAGGTAAATTGAAAGTGGAGGCTGATGGGTTCTTGATTTGGAAGGGCATCAAGGGATACCGGGAGAAGGAAGGAGAAAGGGCTTGAGAGGGGTAATAAATCAATCATGATCAAATAACGGAGCAGACTTGTTGGGCTGAATGGCCTAATTCTGCTCCTATGTCTAATGGCCTTATGTAATGTTATGTATATATGGCCACACTCAAACAGTTACGTACATTGTAGTCTATAAGATTGCTTTTGTAGTTATATTGATTGTGTTTATTTATTTTTATTGTGTTCTTTATGCTTATTGTATTTTTTAATGCTGCACTGGATCCAGTGTAATGATGATTTTGTTCTCCTTTACACCTGTGTACTGAAGAATGGGAATAAGTAATCTCAGTGGTGGGGAGTGATGTGCCCGTGAGCTCGCCACTCTGTGCAGCTTCTTGCATTCCCTCACTTCAAGTTGCTGTGCCAAGCCATAATGTAACCAATGATGTAAGAAGATGAGAGGTGTGTGGAGGGATATGGGCCAGGTGCAGGTCAGTGGGACTAGGCAGAAAAATGGTTTGGCACAGCCAAGAAGGGCCAAAAGGCCTGTTTCTGTGCTGTAATGTTCTATGGTTCTAAGATCATGTTTGATTGGGGTGTCACCCCAAGTCCACATTTTTGTCTAGCCACAGTAACCTTTCACCTCCCGGTTGCTTATCAAATATCTCTCTATTGCTACCATAAAAATATTCAAAGGCTATGTTTCTGCTGCCCTGAGAGAAATCACTCACACTCACCTAAGAGGGAAAAAAACCTTAACTCTGCTTTAAATGGGTGATTGTTATTGAAATAGTAACCCCTTAGTTCTAAGTTTCTGCATGAAGAAGCTACATCCTCTCTATAGTCACCCTGCAAAGGCAGAGACCCCTCAGGATCTTGTGTCCCAAGGTTTGACCCCCTGGGCTCAGGCCTCCGACCTCTGGTCTGCACACAAACATGACAAACATAAATTACAGTAAACTTAATTTAAAATAAATTATACAAAAGTCACATGACAAACTAAACAAAAGCAAACAATAATATTAGTGCAAGTAGGTATAGTCTGAGATAGATTTGAGGGCTTTTCAGGTCAGTTTGAGGCTAATGGGAACAGCATTCCTTTACTTATCCTTTCTAAATGATCATGACCTTGTTGAATCTCCTCTTAGCCTTTGCTCCAAGAACAAGCTCAGTTTCACCACTGAATCTTGTAGCCACAACCATTCTCATACACCTCTTCAAGCTTATTGTCATTCAACCGTACAGCTAAATGAAATGTCGTACGTTTGGGGCCCAGGTGCTCATGTAGTCACACACACAGCACACAGTACACGTAGTTATGATCCAGCGCATACAGTCACAAAACAATATTAACACAAGTCCCTGAGTGGCTTGGCCTGATGATTAACAAGTTGACATAAAGTGCAAGGCGCATGTTTATGTAAGACGGTATAATGTTACTGACACTGTTATAGTAAAACAAGCAGTTGTGTGAATGCATGAAACAGCAGCAGTAAAAGATGACAAGTGACCAGTGCAGGATGAGAGTGTCCTGAGTTGGGGAGTGAAGCAGGTGGGGAACAGACGTACAGCAGGGCATTCAGACGGGGGGGGGGGGGGTACATGTGTGCTGGGTGGCAGCAGGGTGTTAAGAAATCTAATGGCCTGGGGGAAGAAGCTGTTACCCAGCCTGACAGTCCTGCTTCTTCTGCTGCCATACCTTATGCCTGATGGCAGGAGGTCAGAGATTGTGGGAAGGATGTGCAGGGTCTTTGACAATATCGCATTTTCTGCCCTCTTCCTTAGAAGCTCAGCTTCTTACTCAAAATATTCTGACCAGAACTGGATGCAATTTTCTGAAAGTGGCTTAACTAGTTCTTCAGTAATGTTCAGAATATCCTTTCTTTTGACCTAGGTGCCTTTATCCAAGGTTTCTACCTGTGGCAATGCAAATATTATGAGGAGGCCTCAGATAATTTAATTTCATGGTGTTCTTTTCAGTAAAGGAAGTCCAGTGCTGGGTAGATATTCTTAAGAGAACTATTTATGTGGAATGAATCAGCTGCCTCACTTGGCCGGGCCTCTGCTGTGTTGTGTCGTGTCCTTATCCGTTCTGAAACTTCCACCAATGCCACAAAGTGACTGAACTGTGGTGTCCGGAAAGCTGCTGCTGTCAAAGAGTTCCCTTTTTTGGTCTTTTACTGCACGGACTTTCCCCCGGAGGTCCTGACTCAGTCTGGGTGTGGTTCAAATCACTAGGCTTGATGTACAAACCTGCTCCCTAATCTCTGCAGAGAGGGGAGTGAGGGCTGAGGGCTGTGTGTCAAACGAATCCTACACTAATCCAGTCTGCAGATGTTATCAATTTTCAATAAGCTATCATGATGTAGCGATCAGAAGCTGTGGCCACAGTTGCACACACAGTGGAAGCTTTGTTTGTACACCTGCTCGTTAATGCAAATACTTAACAAGCCCATAATTAGGCAGCAACTCGTTGCATAAAAACACACGGACATGGCCAAGAGGTTCAGTTGGTGTTCAGACCAAACGGTAGGACGGGGAAGAAATCTGATCTGAGTGACTTTGACTATTGAATGAGTGCTGGTGCCAGATGGAGTGGTTTGATTATCTGATGCACAGCAGAGTTTACAGAGAATGGCATGTAAAACAAAAATAAACATCCAGTGAGCAGCAGTTCTGTGGGCGACAGGGAGAGGAAGGGGGAGATTGACTAAACTGGTTCAAGCTATCAGGAATGTTAGCTGAAACAGCCACACGCTACAGAAGAGAATCTCTGCACAGCATGTCAAACCTGGAAGCCCCAGAAGACCACAAACACATGCTCAATGACCACTCTATTAGGTACAGGAGTTTCCTAATAAAGTTGCAACTAAGTGTAGCTTTATCCTACCCAAAAACACTCGTCCCAGTTTCCTGAGCCTAGCCCAAACAGAGCTCCGGTCAATTAGAAGCGAAGAGGATCAATTCAGAGGACAATATTTATTCCAAAAAAGGCAGAAATATCTGTGAATGCAGAAAGACTGAAACAATAACAGAAAAGTCGAAGCTCTTTCTACCACAGGTACAATTATGGGTTGGTGTTTTGAGTCACTGGTCATACTGAGGAGAGTTCACTTTTATGAACCACTAACCCTGGTTATTTCTCTCTCTACAGATGCTGCCTGACATGCTGATTATTTCCAGGGTCTTTGACGATAGCTATTCCACAGCAGCAGGCACTGAGTTAGCCCCTCGGGAGATGTCAGCTGGAGGACTCAGTTTTAAGGTAATTCACTACAGTAGCAGATCAGAATTTGTCTTTTAAAACTAATTTTGCCGTAATCTGGCAGTGACAATCTGGGAAGTGGGGAGAGAAAGGGGAAAGTTTAAAGGAGATTGAGAAGGTAAGATTTTTTACATGGAGGGTGCTATGTGCCTGGAGCCAGGAGAGATGATGAAAGCTGATAAAACAGCAACAGTTAAAAGGCAAGCAAGTGATACAGGGATTTAGATTATGTGCAAGTAGATGGAATTAATTTAAATGGTCGGCACAGATGTGGGCCAAATGGCCTGCTCCTGTGCTCTATTATTTACTGGAGTCTCCAGAAACCACAAATGCCAAAATCTGGAGGAACAATCTGCTGGAGGAATTCAGTGGGTTGAGCAGCATTTGTAGGTAGGAAAGCAAAGGTCGATGTTTCAGGACTGGTAGGGAGTTTTGATCTGAAATGTCAACAGTACATTTGCTCCCTTCAGCTTGGTGAGCAGCCAGCTGAGCTCCCCCAGCAGATTGCTGCGCTGTCTTCAGATTCCGATTCAGACGCATTTATCACATGTGCATTGCAACATACAGTGAAATGTGTTGTTTGTATTCACAACCTAAGTTTGTGCTGGGGAGCCGCCCACAAGTATTAACACACATTCTGGTGTCAATGTAGCATGCCTACAATACTTGTCAGAACAACATGGAACACAGCAAGCAATAAAACAGCAACAGCAAAACGATCCTTGTCTCTCTGTCCTTGCACATACAGTCCTCCAACCACAGGACAGGCTATCTTCAACCTCCAGCCTCCAACTAATTGGACTCGGTCTTGCAGACACTGGACCTTCGAACCCAGTAGTTGCCTGTTCACAACAGCTCAGTAGTGAATTGCAACAGATCCTCGGAATCTGTATCAGCCAAACACAATCTTGCTGAGTAAATATTTATCCATCATGGAGGCCTTTGTGCTGGGAGGCTAGATCTAATGAGCTTGCCCCAGACTGCCCCCTATTACTTATTCCTGATTGTTATCAACTGCATGACCATCGACATACAGATTTAGGCCATTTGCCCCATTGAGTTTCCATCATGGCTGATACATTATCCCTCTCAATACCATCCTCGTGTCTTCTGTGTACCATTTGACACCCTTACTAATCAACCTCTGATTCAAATATACACAATAATTGGCCCCCACAGCCACCTGTGGCAATGAATTCCACAGATTCACCACCCTCTGGCTAAAGAAATTATTTCTCAACTCTGTTCTAAAAGGACGTCTTGCTATTCTGTGGCTGTGCCCTCTGGTCCTAGACTCCCCCACTACAGGAAACAACCTCTTCCAAGTCCACTCTGTCTAGGCCTTTCAATATTTGGTAGGTTTTAATGAGCTCCCCCCTCATTCTTTGAAACTCCAGTAAATACTGGCCCAGAGCCATCATTAACCCTTTCATTCCTGGGTTTATTCTCATAAACCTCCTCTGGAGCCCCTCCCATGCCAGGCACATCCTTTCTTAGACATGGGGGTCAAAGCTGTTGACAATACTCCATTTTTAGACTTACAAATAGTTTGCTATTTTAGAGTGATATACCTTTGAAGCTCCCTAGCAGTCAATAAGCAAGAAAAACAAATTCTGTGCACAAAGCTAGGCGGCTGATCTTAGCCGTGATGCCATTGGCACCTTCAATAGTTACATGCTAACCCCTGACCCTGGTGACTAAAATTGATTTAGTAATTAGTTATGGCATTATAAAAGCTATGTTTTTTTAAACAGTAATTATCATGGTGAGGTTCTGTCAGCTTCTGTGTTCAAGGTCTTTTCCTTGTTGCTTTTCGGAAGGATTGAGCTTTGTGGTACGTGCTTTCAGGCATTTGTATCTTCTGCCAGATGGGAGAATGGTGGGTGGGGGAAATCTTTGACTATATTGGCTACATCTGCATTCAGCAAGAAATGTATACAAAGGCCATGGAGGGAGGCTGATTGTCATGAAGTGATTGTTAACTGCTGTGAACGAAGCTGGACATGTGGGTTGCAGATATTGCCCCCCTGTACCTAACTCAAGCCCTTCTCAGTCAATAGAGATGGCATAGCAGCGCAATGCTTAGCATAATGCTATTACAGTACCAGTGAGCTGGGTTCAGTTCTCACCACTACAGTGCTTTTTAATAGTATTCAGCCCTCAACACTTTGTTCACATAAATGAGTATAACAGCCAGGAATTATGATCAAATTAACTGAGAGTTCTTATTTCTGAGTCACATGCTCCATTTTTCACAGTTAGAGCCAAAACAAAAAAAGGGAAAATTGTAAAGCATGACAAAACTAAAAATGCAAAAGCTGAAATGTCAGCAGTTCAAAAGTATTTCTCACCCTTTGCGTGGGACTTAGTTGAAACAACCTCTCACAACTATTAGAGCCAGTAGTCTTTTTGGATAAGTCTCTATTAGCTTTGCATAATGTGATGCAGCAAGATTTGCCCATTCCTCCTTGCAAAATTGCTCAAGCTGTGCCAGGTTAGTGAGGGAGAGGTGGTGGATAGCAGTCTTGAGGTCTTGCCAGAGATGTTTGATCAGATTAAATTGAGGGCTCCGACTGGGCCACTCAAGGACATCCATTTTCTTCATCTGAAGCCACCCCATGTTTGCTTTGGGTCACGGTCCTGCTGAAAATTGCTCTGGGAACTTCCTCCCTAGTGTAAGCTTTCTGGTAGAGGCTAGCAGGTTTTTATCCAGGATCCCTCTGTATTTATCAACCTTCACCTTCCCATCAATCCTGACCAGGTTTCCAGTCCCTGCTGCTGAAAAGCATCCCCACAGCATGATGCTACTTCCACCATACTTTACAGTAGGGATGGTGGAACCTGGCTAATGTGCACTATTAGATTTACTTAGTGCTGAGGCCAGGAAGTTCCACTTAAGCCCTATCCGACCACACAACCTTCTTTTCACATCTTTACAAAATCTTTATGGGCAAGGATATGTTTTTTTTTAGCCAGGGCTTCTTCCTTGCCACTCTTCTATAAATACTCTTTTTGTATTAGAGGCCTTAGGTTGTGGGATCATGAATTTCAGCTCCAGTTGCAGCAAATGACTTCTGCAGCTCACTCAGAGTGACTGTTGGTATCACATTAGCCTTTCTTCAGCAACTTGGTGGGGGGAGGTAGCCTGACCTAGGCAGTGTGGCTATGATTTCATATTTTTTTCCTTTTATCATGATGGATTGTACTGAGCTCCAATGTGTGTTCAGTACCTTGGAGATGGTCTTGTACCCTTCCCCAGATTTGTGCTGCTTTATTTCCCTGACTTGGTTCGGTATGTTGAAAATCTACAGTGCTGTTGGACCTTACGGAGAGAGGAGGAATTTATAGGTAATATACCGTATTGCACCTCAGGAAAGTTAGCAATGTTACAAAGGGCATGAATACTTTTTCAGCAAACAATTTTGACTTTAAATTTTTAGTAAATTGCTGACAGGTTTTGGAATTTTTATTTTGATTTGACATGATGCACAAAGTTTTGTAGATTTATTGTCTCTGACTTGTACAACATGAAATATGTTGTTTTGCAGCAGCTGAACAGTGCAAAGACATTAGAATTACTAAAAATTATAAAAATAAAGAGTGTTTTTAAAATAAGGTAATGTTCATGGATCGCAAGTGTTGGTAAGCTTCCGGCACCACTGTGGCATGCCCACAACTTGCTAACCCTCACTCTTTTAATGTGGGAGGAAAGTGAGGTGCCTGGGGGAGGTTTCTGAAGAATAAATTCCCCCTGCCTTGCCGGCCACAGTATCTCTCGATGTATATATCTCAAGTTCCTACTCTCCCTGTTGGTGTTGACTGCCTACTGTACAGATAGAAGAGAGGAGAGTAGTTTGAGTGGGATTATTTGGGGTCTGCAAGACTCCCTTGGGAAGCGGCCATAGGAATGACTGAGTTGATATAAAAGAGTTTCATTATGGGGAATGTGTTCACAAACTGCATTTGAGCTCTGTATTTGCACCGTTATTATTCCTGAAGACACCAGAAATCTGCATCTCAGGGAGTGATGCCTATCTTTCATCAGCCTTCTTTGGGCTATTGGTTTGCAGAAGTGACTATTTTCTAAAGGGACACTTTTTGAGTCTGGGTTTGGGCAACACTCAAGTCCAGGGTTCAGAACTCACCATCTGCTGCCTGGTCTGACTTTTGCATCGAAGGTCACCAGGGATGGATAACAACGACTGATCTTGACCTAGAGCTTTTAGCGCAGTCCCAGGACATTAATCTACAGAGGCACAAGAGAATGCAGAAGTTATTCCACCAGGGTCAAAATCAGGTTTATTATCACTTCATATGTTGTGAAATTGGTTATTTTGTGGCAAGAGTACAGTGCAAGATATAAAATATATTATAAATTACAATAAGAAGTATATATTCTGATATTAAAAAGTAGTGAAAAAAAGAGCAAAAATAGTGGGGTGGTGTTCATGGGTTCAGAAATCTGGTGGCAGAGGGGAAGAAGCTGTCCCTAAAATGTCGAGTGCGTGTGCCTTCAGGCTCCTGTACCTCCTGTCTAATGGTAGTAATTAGAAGACAGCATGTCCTGAGGGTGGCGAAGGTCCTTAATGATGGATGCCACTGCCTTGAGAGTAGTATAAATCCTGACGGCATGAACTTCAACCAGGTAAAAGCTCTCTCTCTATTCCCTTTCTCTCTCCTCCCAAGCTGCCCAACTCTTTCTACACTGCCACAATCACCCTGTTATATTCCCTTCCTCTTCTCACTCTATTTGTCCCCACATTCATCACACTCAGACACCTCACCCCCCACTGCTCCTATCTGCCCTCCCTTGGTTACATGTTCCACCTTCCTGTCCTATCAGATTCCATCTTCTGTAACCCTCTCAGCCTCATTCACTCTTCCCACTTCTCCCTGCTCATCCGGATCATCCTGTCACCTGCCAGTTCTTGCTCCAGCCCTTCCCTCCACCTTTCTAGGTCAGCTATCTCCCTTCTGTTTTTCAGCCGAGATGAACAATCTCAATCTGAAACATCAACTGTCCATTTCCCTCCACAGATGCTGCCTGACCAGCTGAGTTCCTCCAGCATTTTGTTCTTTAATCAAACTATAACTGACACTAAGTCTGAAATAAACATTACGACACCTTAATCACGGATGTGATGATTGATAAGGTCAGAGTGTTTTGGGAATAGAACAATTTTCCTTTGGAACTTTGATAGATAAGACACAGGCAGGATGAAAGGATACAGAGGGCAGAACGAGCGGCAAGATTTAAGGATGCTGCTGGGTTAAAGAGGGCAGGTCCATGGTGGGAGTTGAGCACAAGGATGAGCATTTTAAAACTATTGTAGAAGAAGGTGGAGTCACTGGAGTTGTTTCCAGAATTCTGGCTGAACTGACATCCATGAAGGACAGAAGGGAGGTCAGATCAGAAGCATGTCTGAATGGTCCAGTCCTGTCTCTTTATCCTCTACTCCAGTCAACAGCAACCAGCAGTAGGCGCCAGCTGGGATCAGACTGTGTAGCACAGAGCACAGGCCCGTCCTTCTTCTGGCAGTTCATTTTCACAATACTCTACAGACCTTGGAGTTTCTGATCCTGGGCTTTTAAAACCCTCAAATTCGCACCCCTCCCTGGTTTCCCACACTCTGTTCTCTATGATTAAGACTTTTTGGCTCCTCACCATTTCCTTCCCTCGCACTGTGGCTTTCAGTTGGCTGAGCTTTCAGCATCGTGCCCAAAGGTGAAATGTCTGGAGTTCCCAAAGGTCTGTCAGTTACTGTGTCACTATCTCCCTGCGTGTGTCTGTCTCTATTTGTCTGACACTATATTTGCCTGTATTTGACTGTGCCTGCTTCTTTGTCCGTCTGTCTCTCTCTGTGTCTTTCTCTGTATGTAGTCTCCCTGTGTGTCTTGCTCTGTATATGTCTGTCTCCCTGTGTCTTTCTCTGTGCATTTCTCTCTCTGTGTGTCTTTCCCTTTAAGTGTCTACCTCTGTGTCTTTCCCTGTAAATGTCTACCTCTCTGTGTGTTTCTCTCTACATGTCTGTCTCCTTGTCTGTTTTCTCTCTATGTACATGTTTGACTCCCTGCATTTAAGTTTCTATACTCAGTTGACGTGCCTTACCTGCTATTACAACCAGTTCCCACACAGCCCTGCGTCAGTCTGCAGGCACCAGCTGTATCTGTATTGGGGTCATGGTGGTTCATTTCTGGCCTTCTCTGTCATGGTCTGAGAAAAAGGAAGTTAATGTCTGGACCAAATGTATTCAAAGAATGCTTTGATAGCAGTATTTCCACAACTGGGGAAAACACACAGATATCAAACCAGATTGAGGCCATGGGTCAGTGGGTGGTTGGTGATGAGGTTTGCCCATTTCTCTATGATTGAGAAAGATAAATTGTAGTCTGATCCAGCTCTGAACCTCCATGCTATTGGAATGAGTAACATGAATGCACTGAAAAGGGCATTTGAAAACAAACATTCACGGACAATTGTCGCTAATAATTTTCCTCTGCAAAGGAAAAAAAAAAGCAGTGGTTTAAAAATAAACATTATGGTTTAAAATTATTTTTGAAGCATTTCCTTTTCTTCTCCTTTGAAGATCAGAAATGGCCTCTCCCTCTCAAATCACCAGCTCAGAGTGGAGTTTATTGTGCTGATTTCCCAGGTCATTGGGTTCAAACTAAAATCACTCAGGAAAAAACTAGACCTCCCAGTTCATTCTGATGTACTGCATTGTTTTGTTGATTCAGTGATAAGTACTGGGGTACTGAACATTCCAGAATCTGCTTTGCAGCTGAGACCTCAAAAGGGCGGCTTGATAGTGTAGTGGTTAGTGTAACACTGTCACAGTGCCAGTGATCGGGGTTCAGTTCTCACCACTGTCTGTAAGGACTTTGTTCTCCCTATGACCGCGTGGGTTTCCTCCCACATTCCAGGACATGCGAGTTAGTAGGTTCATTGATTATATGGATATAACTGAGTGGTGCAAGTTCATTGGCCCAGGAAGACCTGTTACGTGCTGTATCTCTAAATAAAATAAAATTTAAATTAAATTATGATTAATAATGATTAATTACGTCAGCTAATTTCTTTCAGATGAGCAATCTTGGGGATCAGTAATCCTAGTCATATACAATGAAAACAGGCCCTTCGGCCCAAGCCATCCATGCTGACCAAGATTCCCATCTAAGTTATTTGGCCCATTTCCCTCTAAGCCTTTCTAATCGATGTGCTAGTCCAAGTGTTTTTTAAACATTGTTAGCATACCTATCTCAACCACATCTTCTTAAATGGAGACACCAAATGTTTGAGGAGAATTAATTTCTCCCTCACAGGCATTAACCAAATGTCTTTGTCTCAGTACATGTTTCAGTCTCGAGCAGCACGTGCCAGTCCCGTTCCTTTCATGTTCCGAGTCCCCACTTGCTCCAGGACTATTTGAAAAAGTTCCCCCTCAGGTTCCTATCAACTTTTTTTCCTTCTCACTTAAAGCCCCTGGCAGCTGTGCCTTCACCTAGCCAGGTCTCAGCTTCCATAATACCCTCCCCAAACCTCATCATCTCTTCTTCCTTAATTTTGGCATTCCTTGAACTTTGTTTGGCCAAGCTATGAACCACCACACCCCATTATAACTACATTTGACATGGAGTCAAATTCATTTTGGTAACTTAACCTCCCCCAGTCAGTTTGGACCTTTGACTCTGATGACAGAGTTGTACAAATGCAAATTGTTGTTGGACAGAGAATGGACAGTGATACAGAACACCGTAAACTGAGTGAGGTTAATCAGCTGAAAAGATACAGAGATCTCCAACAGGGTGAAGTTCAGAAGGGACTTCTGTTTCTCCTTGGAGAAATGATTTGAATCCTTTTTGCCTATGGGTGAAATAATGTTTATGGGTTGAGCTTCAGATTAGTAAACTGCCTCACGGCCTTTTCAGAGAGGGGTTTTATCTCAAAAATATCTCTATTGAGATGGTATTGAAGGTAGGATGTGATGATGTGTCCAGTATTTGACTTGGATTAATGTTCACATTCCACACCAGCCAAGCCATTGGTCTCTCACACTCACAACCATTTGCCTAGGGAGTCCGCTGGGCTGAGTTTATGATGTGTCTGAGGAGAGAAAGGGAGTGAGAGAAAAAACACCCAATAAATAAAGAATCTACCCCATAACCAGATTCTTCCCATGGACTTCCAGCTTCACGGTCAGCATCGACACAGTACTTTGATGTACCGCTTGTGCTTTAAGTAGTCACATGACACATATCCTGTTCAGATCTGTATCCTTGGAAGCTGATGAAACTCAGGAAGATATGGAATTCATAAAATATCTTCAAAGAGATGAGGGTGATGGATATCAAACGGGAAAGGCTAAGCTAAAGCCAAAGATCTGATTGGTCATGTCCTCCTGGAATGGGGGATCATGTGTCCCCCAATGCCTTCCTGGCTGCATTCGTTCTAACACTAAGGTTAACAGTATCAGAATCAGAATTAAGTTAATTTGTTTTTTTTTTGTAATTTATTTTTTATTGAAGTTCATCAAACAAACATTTCCATAAGATGTATTTCAGACATTGTACATATATATCATATAATCATATATATCACAAAATCACAAAGTATTTATCTGGGGTATACACTTATAATGTTAATTTGTCATGTATGTCTTGAAATTTGTTTTGCAGCAGTAGTACAGTACAAGACAAAAAATATACTATAAATATCTATATATAAATTAGATAGTACTAAAAGAGTACAACAAGGGTGAGTTTGTGTTCATGGGTTCATTTTCCATTCAGAAATCTGATGGTGTAGGGAAGAAGCGGTTCCTAAAATGTTGTGTGTTTGTCTCAGGCTCCTGTAACTTCTTTCTGATGGTGGTAATGGGAAGCAAGCAATACCTCGTTGTTGAGGTACCTTAATGATAGGTCCCACCTTTTGAAGCATCGCCTTTTGGAGAGGCCAGAACCCATGATGCAGCTGGCTGAAGTCTGGAACCGCTGCAGCTTTTCCTGATGCTGAGCAGTGGCTCCTCCACATCAGACAGTGATGCAACCGGTCAGGTAATCCAAGCATTACCCCTTCATGTTTATACCCTGGTGAAACCTAGTTTCATCTTCCTCATTAAATGCTATATTTCTGGAGACCTCGCTCGACGGACTGGGTGATTGCTATCAATGCTCTGACACCAGATCATTGGGAGAAGCAATCAACTTTAATTTAGCCAATGCTAATCTGCCATGTAGGTTCTAGGCAGGGCAAACTGGTGCCTACTGATCCTGGTGTGTGATTGTGGTGATCAGAAACTCTGTGTCCCGTCCATAAGCACAGTGGAGCACTGCATAGAGCCAGTTATTTACTCTCACTGACCCAGTGTACAGTTATTGTTCTACCATTGTGCTCTGAGTGGCATGTCAGCACCGGTTGTAAATTTATGGTTGAATTTCTGCTGTTGTCTGTAGAGAGTTTGTATGTTCTCCATCATCACGCATTCTAAAACTGTAAGGATTAGGGACATGCTATGTTGGTGACTCTTGCGGGCTACATCTTTGCACTGTGTTAGTTATTGACACTAATGAAGCATTTCTCCCTGTCTCAGTGCTTCAATGTACATGTGACAAATAAAGCTCATCTTTCATCTTTACTGAGTGAGAAAGGGAAAGGCAGAGAGGCAAGAACATGAGAGGGAAAGGGAGTGGGAAAGTGGAGGAGAGAGAGGGGGCAGAAATGAAAGAGTGAAGGAGAGGGGAGGGAGAGAGAAGGGGAGAGTCAAGAAGGGCAAAGGGAGAGGGAAAGAAATAGAGTGAGAAATGGAGGGGGATTGAAGGGCAGAGTAAAAGTCAGGGAGAGGGGAAAAGAGGAAGAGGAGAGGATAGGAGAGATGGGGAGGGAGAATATCGCTCTGTTCTCTGTTTTGGACAGTGTTTATAGATCAGTTTGTAATGAGTTATTCTTCTGACGGTCTGCGAGTTGTGTGTCGTTGGTGCACAATGAATTGTGCACCACATTGTTTGGGGAAAGAGAAGGAACTCCATCATTTTATTAGGAGTTTGGACTGGTGGGAAGAGGAATGTCCAGTCCCTCACACCGACCATGTTATTGGCCTGTCATGTTCATTAAACAGCTTCCTGTGCAGAAACACGCATCAGGAGGCCACTGGATGGATCAGGGAGAGACACAAGCCCCCATGAGGATCTACTCCCATGGAATAATGAGATTCACCCCACAGCCAGCATCTACATAATGAAACTTACTCAAGCAGAAACAGAAAATTTAAGATGGTGGGAAGAGGGGATTGCTTAATGGTCCTGTTAAAGTGCGGTTCTTGTATGGTCTGATTTCCCCACCAAATACCGTACAGCTGAGGAATGTTATTATGAGCAGGGAGCAGCAGCTAAAAGCTAACTATAGATCTTTTGTAACACTGCAGGCATTTTGTGAAAACCATATGAAAAGGCGGTGGTAAAAGATTAACTGATGTGTATAGCAAGCTCTCCTGTATCACTGTCACCCAAGAGTGGACCATTTCTCCAAGATAAGATTCAAAGGAGAATAATCCAACACTGGTCCTCTTGATAATTGCATTGATATTTTCATTAACATAGACTCAATGACATCGGGAATTAAACAGCCTTTTGGGAAAAAGGAGGAAATGTATTTGGCAATATGACAAAAAGTCTTGCATTTAGCCATCATTCTTCTGGGTTTCCCAGAGCACCCACCGGACAATGGAAAACATTTTAAGTGATTTTAATATTATAATGTGGGAAGGACGCCAGCCAATTTGCGCACAGGAATTTCCCACAAGCAACAAAGTGATAACGACCTGATAATCTGTGTTAGTGATTTTGGTTGAGAGGTAAAAATGCCCAGGCCACCTAGAGAACATTATTATAAAGAGCAATTTATTTCAGAGCAACACACTCAAAATGCTGGAGGAACAGGATACCAATGTGGAGACTAGGACCAGGGGGCACAGTCTTCAAATAAAAGGACAACCCTTTATAATACAGAGGAGGAGGAATTTTTTTTAGACAGAGGGTGGTGAATCTGTGGAGTGCTCTGCCGTAGACTGCGGCGGTGTCCAAATCGGTAGGTGTACTTAAGACGGAAGTTGATAGTTTCCTGACCAGTCAGCGGAACAAAGGAAATGGCGAGAAGGCAGGTGTATGAGGTTGAGTGGGAGCCATGATGGAATGGTAGAGCAGACTCGATGGGCTGAATGGCCTAATTCTACTTCTAGGTCTTATGGTCAAAAAGATCAAAAAATGTCCCAGTAACTACAAAAAAGTCCACAGTCTCCCAGATGTTAGCACTAAAGAGAGTACATTTCCGAAGCTGTGATGAGATAAGCTTGTTTGTAATGTTGCATTTTATACCCTGCTGACACAGTTCCCTTTCCTTAGGCTCTGCCTCTCCCAAGATCGGATGTGAGTCAAACCAGAGCCCCTTCTTGCAAACGAGTGGCTATCAGGAAAACCAGTGTACAAGAACCTTCACTCTACCTTCCCAAACCAGGATGATCCCTGTCAAAATCAGCAGGAAATTTGCTTTGGTCACAAGATGGCAAACAGATACTGAAATGATTGGAGAAGGGATGGAGAAACTCAACCAGGTTAACGCACATACATATCACCATATGCTACCTTGGAAAACAAACAAATAGCAATTATGAAAGCCTATACATAAACGAAGACTGACAGGTAACCACTGTTGAAAAGGAGACTAATTGTGCAAACAAAAAATAATATTGAGAATATGAGTTGTAAAGAGTTCTTGTAAGTAGTTTGTAGGTTGTAGAACCAGTTCAGAGTTGAGGTGAGTAAAGTTATCCATGCCAGTTCAGGAGTCTGACGGTTGCTGGCATGGGGCCTAAGGCCTTCCTGAGTTAGTAGGGAGTAGAGAGCATGGCCAGGACAGTGGGGTCCCTGATGATGGATGCTGCTTTCTTGTGCCAGTGCTCCACGTAGATGTGCTCAATGCTGGGGAGGACTTTGCCTGTGATGGACTGGGGTGCATCCACCACTTTCGGTAGAGTTTTTAAGGTCCTCCAACATTTGTCTGTGTGGCAATTTACAGTTATTGTTGCTACCATTGTGTGTTTAAGCTGTGGAGGACCCCAGGTTAGAATGTGGTCCACATGGGCTGCGAACCTAAATCAATGCCTGTTTCACTTCTTTATACAGTGCTCAGCATCAACGCCAAAGGGGACGTGGAGAAAGGTGCAAGGGGGTTTATTATGGTTCTCCCCGAGCAGCTGATCCCAGGGACACTCACAGAGATGGACATCAAGTGCTGCTGGAAGGTCAGCAACTCGGTGAAAGACTCCCTTTGGTGTGCCAGCACACTGAGGTGCCTGTAGAGAAATGCACATGCCGCACTGCAGGAGTATGTACTGAAGGAAACAGTAAAGTTTGGTGCCGTCACCGCACTGGCTTGATGGGGAGGGACCACAGTATAGGGTTCATCTGGTTCTCATCAAGGAAGAACTGGGTTGGACAAGGTAGTCCTCAATTATTCATTATACCACACTATTTAGCTCTTTTGCTCTCGTTCTGCACTACTTATTTAATTTTTATATACTGTGTGTACCTGGCCGTGAGGAAACGATATGATTTGGCGATATGAATCAATATGAGTCAGGGGCACCTTTCCTCATTCCCTGTCAGGCCCACCGTTGAACTTGAACCCATGCGAGGTCATCAGTCGCCTAAACGCAGTGACACCCTTGCGCCAGGGATCACTGGTTGGCCTCGCGCGGCCGGCGGGAAGTGCCGTTGCTACTGGCCTGGAGCGCAGACAGATGGGCGCCACCTTTTAGCACACCGAATGTTCGTGGGGAACCTGGTAGTAAAATATTCACAGACGACCTAATCCAGGCTCAGGGCTTCGTAAGTAGCAGAGCAGCTACCTCGCTGCGATCTACTGAAAGTCATCCCTCGAGACAAACTTCTGTCGGCCGATAGATCCTGCCTACCTACGGGGGGAGATGGGCACACACCCTATCACACTCCTCCTCGCTGTCCGGACTGCGACCGTCGCGGCCCCAGCACAGGGACCTACAGCCCTTACCTTGTCCTCTCACCCCACCCACGACCAGCCGCACCTGGCCAATGCATCTGGTGCAGGCAGGAGGCTGGAGTTCAGGCCCAGAGGCTGTCTAATTAGACAATGAAGCCCTCAAAACTGCTTCTGTACCTTGAGTCCAAGCCCCCTGCACTTAAAGACAAACCTGTTGAGTTTTTTGAGCGAAAAAAATCGTGAGCAAGCGGGACAAATGTAAGTGCTGATATCCACGAAAACTAAATTGCGGAATAGGCTGGACATAAGGAGCCTCCTTCGAGTATCACTGTATTCTGGTCGTGTTTAACACCACCCCCCCACCCCCACCCCCGTCGGCCAGTCGGCAAGAATATTGTCAATATTAAATCGGTCTGCGGTGCAAAAAAGTTTGGTGATCTCTGCCTTATTCCATCTCTAGTTTTGATGATGTTGTGTACTTGAGGCTTAATGAAACCTGAAGTTTGCCAACATTTCTGTAATTTTTCAGTTGCTGTGTCATTAAAAGTTGCTGCCTCTGTTGTAAAGGGGAATGACATCAGAGGCTTTGCCTGCTGCTGACTGCAAGGTCAGCTGGACTGAGCACTCCTGATCACTGCAGAGGGAAGTAAATGGGTCTTAAATCTTCCCTATAGTTTAGAGGAATTGAAACATTCACTCATCATCCACCCCCTCGCCTGGCTGAATGCATAACTCGACCAGGGGTTCATTAACACAAGAGATGCCAGAAATCCAGAGCAACACACACAAAATGCTAGAACTCAGTATGTCAAGCAGCATCTATGGAGAGGGAATAATCAATGACCCTTTGTCAGGACTCAGGTCTTAGCCTGAAACATTGTTTATTTTGCTCCATGATCTGCTGAGAATCCCCCCAGTGATTTGCATATGTTAGGAGGGGATCATTGTTATTAAGCCATAGAGTCATACTCAAAGAAATTTCAGCCCCATTCGTCTATGGCTAATACAAGGGAGCATAATTTTAAGGTGATTGAAGGAACGTATAGGGGAGAGGTGGGTTATTTATACAGAGAGTGTTGGGTGTATGGAACATCCTGCCAAGGGTGGTGGTAGGGGCAGATACATTAGAGCATTTAAGTAGGCACATGAATGAAAGGAACATGGTAGGCTATGAGGGAGGGAAGGGATTGATCTTGGTTAGGTCAGCACAACACCGTGGGCCCAAGAGCCTGTATTGTGCTGTACCGTACTGGGGGGGTGGCACGTGGTATAGTGGTTAATATAATACTATCACAGCACCAACTATAAAATTGTGGTTTGATTCCCACCTCTGGCTGTAAAGAGTCTGCATGTTCTCCTCATGACCGCACGAGTCTCCTCCCGTTACTCCGGTTTCCTTCCGCATTCCAAAGTCGTACGGTTATGCTTGGTATATTGGCTCCAGAAGCATGCTGACACTTGTTGGTTGCTCCCAACACAATCCTCGCTGATTAGATTTGGCATCGTATGTTTCAATGATAGAAATTGAATAAAGTTTATCTTAAAGATAAAGTTTATCTTTATCTTACTGTTCTGTGTTCTCAGACGCCATTCTTAATTGGTCAGATTTGCTTTCACAGTTATGATAAATCCAACCTCACAGTGCTAGAAACCTGGGTTCAATCCCGAACCCTGGTGCTGTCTGTGTGGAGTTTGCATGCTCACCCTGTGGGCTTTGTTCTGGTGTCACAGCTTCCTCCCATATATCAAAGATGTGCGGATTAGAAAGCTAATTGGACACTGTAGATCGTTCCTCAGTGCAGAATTTGACTGGAATGTGGGATTAGTATTGAGTTGGTGTAGATGGGTGATTGAGGATTGGCAGGAGTTACAGGAGCCTTAAGTACCACCCTCTTCACCAATTCAGGAAGTTATTATCCTCAAACTATCAGGCTCCTGAACCAGCATGGATAACTTCACTCACCTCAACACTGAACTGATTCCACAACCTACACACTCACTTTCAAGATCTCTACATCTCATGTTCTCAGTATTATTATCTGTTACTTGCACAATTTGTCTTCTTTTCCACATTGGTAGTTTGTCAGTCTTTGTTTATCTGTAGTTCTTCCATAAGTACTAATGTATTTGTTTATTTTCTTGTAAATGCCTGCAAGAAAATGAATCTCATGTTAGTATATGGCAACATATATGTACTTTGATAATAAATTTTACTTTGACTTTAGACTTCAACATGAAAATGAACTCTGGACTTGGGATAACTTTCTCCATTGGTTAGGCTCCTGGCTGAATTCATAACTTTTATTTGCAGGGATTATGAATACATCTGTGTCTAAAATATAATGCAATTATATTGATGCTTGTGCAAAATATGCATTCTTCCAAAATCCCAGAATCTTTATTTGGCTTTCAGTGTATTTCCTGGCCCCGTCTTCAATGGGAATCTTACAGGATGTTTTGACTCAATGCCTGTGTTCCTCCTTCCAAGTCCACTTCAGCTCCAGAGGAAACTGGGAAAGGCTCGTGGAAGAGAGTCAAACGCCCTCAAAATATTTCCACAAGGCGCCTCAAAAGGGAGCAGATCATTATAAAGGCTGCAAAATACAGGAGAGATGGGTTTTTTGAAAGGGATCTTTAGGTGTAAATATATAGTCAATCCATACTGAATCCCTTGCTGCTGTTTGCACTTGCCAAAAATGATTAAATTCAGATTTACAAACCCTTTTGTTACTATGTAACTCTCATATAACTTACATAGCAGAGAAGCTGTGGACCATGGTACTAACAGATGTTTTGAAATTTAAAGGAACATCTGGATTTTCAGGGGGTGAAGACTTCAATTCACTAGTATACACAGAGTGACCTTTCTCTATTAATTACATCTCAGAACAAGGCCTTTTGGCCCATCTTGTCTATGTCCATGTTTAACCCACCATCAAGACCTTGTGATGTCATTGATGTTAGGACTTTATTAATTCAGTCAAGGATATAAATGCTAATGGTCAGTACTCAATGTTGGGAGACCCAACTGCAGAACAATTGATGGTCATGGTAATGTAATGGTTGGTGTAACACTATTACAGTGCAGGCAACCCAGGGTCAATTCTTATCATGTCTGTAAGGAGTTTGTACATATTCTCCATGACTGCATGCATCTCCTTTGGGTGCTCCTGTTTCCATTACAAAGATTTACAGGTCACGTGGGTGTAATTGGATGACACACACTTCTTGGGCTGAAAGGTGCTGTATCTCTAAAGAAATGAACTTCATTGGTGTGAGTCTGAAGTCATAGGGGTGTCAGACTGGGCAAGTTATCCCTCACTGGAAGGCATTGACAGAAGCACAGATAGAGTAGTCACCTGGCAACTTTCACCCAGGGTTGAAATATCAAATACTAGATAGGGGACGTGCATTTAAGTAAGAGGGAAAAATTTCAAAGAAGTTTTTACGCTGAGAGTGGTGGGTGTCTGGGATGTGTGGATGGATTCAGATACAATAGAGGCTCTTGGGCACATGAGTGTTCAGAGAATGGAGAGATATGGACCATGTGCAGGCAGAAGGGATTGGTGCAATTAGGCATCATCAGCTTAATTAGCCCAGCTCAATATTGTGGGGCAAAGGCTGTTTCCTGTGCTGAACTTTTCTGCATTCTTTCCTCAAAGTTGGGGAGTAACAAGTCAGTGAAATGAGCCTTCGCATCAACACGGTCTGGAGAAAGGAAAGAAAAGTGCAGATCAAGAACCCATCGACAGAATGCCATCAATCTTGACCTGAATCATTAACTCTTGTTTCTGTCTCCACAGATGCTGCCTGAACTGTGGAGTGTTTCCAGCATTCACAGACAAAGTGCTGGAGGAACCCAGTGGGTCAGGCAGCATCTATGGAGGGAAATAAACAGTTGAGCCCTCAGCAGAACTAGATAGGCAGGGGGCAGAAACTGGAATGAAAAGGGACGGGAAAGGGAAGAGAACAAATTGGAAGATATGTGAGCCCAGATGAGGGGGAAGCAGGGCTTCAACTCCCGTCTCCCCCCCCACACCTTCTTATTCTGGCTTCTTCCCCTGTCCTTTCCAGTCCTGATGAACATTCTCAGCCTAAAATATCCCCTCCATTGATGCTCTCTGCCCTACCGAGTTCTCCCCGCAATTTTGCATGTGTTGCTCAAGATTTCCAGCATCTGCAGAATCTCTTGTGTCTCTGAGTGTTCCCAATATTTTCTGTTTTTATTTCTGATCTCCAGCATCTTCACTCGTTTCATTTTCCTTCGCTCATGGAAGGACCTACAGTCACTGTAACCTTCAGATATGCATTACCTCATATTTGCCAGTACTCTGTATCCCATTTGCTTCTCAAGAGACAGATAGATACTTTATTGATCCCAAAGAATATTACAGTGTCACAATAGCATTACAAGTACACAGATAAACAAATGAAACCAATTCTCTCTTCATCTCTCTAGCTCAGACACACAAAAAAAACCCACTCCCCTGATTGGACGGCTCACATTCCAAAGTACCCGTTATCTCTAACCATAACACAAATACTGCTTCTACAGAGTGACCATTGCATTAGCAGTGAAATCTTTACCAGGAGGTTACACAAATATTAGAAGAGAAGTAAGAACGAATAAAAAATAAGTTAACCTCGAATAGTCTGACAGAAGGAGGTCATCACTTCCCTGGCTATAGGTTGACGCATTATAGAGCTTAATGGCTGAGGGTAAGAGTGACCTCATATTGCGCAATTTGGAGCAGTGCAGTTTGTCTTAGACCATTACTAAAAGAGCTCCTCTGTTCAGCCAAGGTGGCATCAAGATTAATCCTAAAAATATTCAAAGACTGTGTTGTAAAAATGCAAGTTTATGTTTAACAGGTATCACAAACCAACAAAAATGTAGAATTACAACTATTTGAGTTAAGTGAGATTATTTATGTTTAAAAATAGGGAATCAGTCTTGAACTGCCTGACTGAGGGACAATCCCCAGGAGCAAAACAGAGCTTGGAAACAGGCCCTTCTGCCCAATTGGTCTTTGCCGACCATGATGCCATTTGCCTGCGCTTGGCCCATATCTCTCCTTACCTGTCCAATTGTCTTCCGATGGTTGTTCTTGCACACTTCCTCTGGGAGCTCATTCCATATATGCACGATCTTTTGGATGAAGAATTTGACCTTGGGTCCCTTTTAAATCTCTCCCCACTCATTTTAAAACTATGCCTTGTAGAATTTAGCTTCCTTCCCATGGGGAAAAAAACCTTGTGCATTCACCCTATCTACGCATGTCATGATTTTCTACACCTCAAAGGAATACTCACATCAAGCTCACAATTTTGTCAAAAGGGAACTTTATGATTGAACTTTGTGGTTCATACTTGAAAGGATCAGCAAACCCAGATATCAGAGACCATCATACTTTCTCCAGCCACTCTCCGTCTCCGTGTTACGCTCGGTAGCCATTTTATTAGGTACCCCGTACTTGTAATTATTAGTAACTCCTGTACCTAATAAATTGGCTACTGTTCATGGTCTTCTGCTGCTGTAGCCCATCCACTTCAAGGTTTGACATGTTGTGCATTCAGAGATGCTGTCCTGCACACCACTGTTGTAATGCATGGTTATTTGAGTTACTGTTGCCTTCCTATCAGCTTGAACCAGTCTGGCCATTCTCCTCTGACCTCTCTCACAAGCAGAGCATTTTTACCCATAGAACCGCTGCTCATTGGATTTTGTTTTTCACAGTATTCTTTGTAAACTCTAGCGACTGCTTTGCATTCAAATCCCAGGAGATCAACAGTTTCTGAAATACTCAAGCCACCCTGTCTGGCACCAACAATCATTTCATTATCAAAGTCACTTAAATCCTTTTTCTTCCTCATTCTGATGTTTTGGTCTGAACAGCAACTGAACCCGTTGACCACGTCTGCATGCTTTTATGCATTGTGTTGCTGCCACATGATTGGCTGATCATTTATTTGTATTAATGAACAGATGTACAGGTGTATCTAATAAATTGGCTGCTGAGTGGATTTTTTAAACACTTGTCTATTTCCATTTTAAAATCTATCCTACATTCAATTTCCTCCACTGGCCAGCTTGTTTTTCACTCCAATCCTCTCTATTCAATGTACTCTGTCAGTTTATCTGTAAGTACTTTGCTAATTATCTTAAATTTCCCACTAATTATTGGAGTGCTGATTAGAGGAAGTAATCATTTCCTTGATGTCGCAGGGTAACTATCGGAACACCCAGGTTGGACCTGACCGTATCCCTCAGTCTCCCAGTGGAAAGAGTCTCCTCGGCCTCTGAACTGATGTTCAGACACACTGAACCTGGAACAGGAGGCGGTAAAGAGAGGACACACACAGTGAATGGGTGTTGCTGGGATTTGCCTTCCAGATCACAAAACTTTTCATCTCGTATAATTAGAGTCATATTTGTGGCAGAAACAAGTGCATTCAGCCCACTGAGACTGTGTAATCTTGATGCAAAAATAATTGACTCCCCTCTCAATCACAGACCATAATATATAGGAGCAGAATTAGGCTGTTCGGCCCATCTAGTCTGCTTCATCATTCCATCATAGCTGATTTATTATCCCTCTCAACCCCATTCTCCTAACTTCTCCCTGTAACCTTTGATGCCATTACTAATCAAAAACCTATCAACCTTAGTTTAAAATATACCTGATGAGTTAGCCTTCTGTGGCAATAAATTCCACAGGGTTACCAACCTTTGGCTAAATTCCTCCTCATCTCTGGTTCTGAAGGGATGCCCTTGATTTCTGAGGCTGTGCCCTCTGGTACCAGATCCACTGCATCCACTCTAACTAGGCCTTTCCATATTCAATGAGATACCCTCATGCTTCAAAACTCCAACATGTATGGGCTCAGAGCCATGGAAAACTACTCAGCATTAACCCTTTCCTTCCCAGAAGCATTCTCTTAACCCTCCTCTAGACCCACTCCATTGCAGGAGGTACTTAATAGAGTGGCCAGTAAGTTTATTTTCTACATGTTCGTGATCTTCTGCTGCTGTAGGTTATCAGTAGTTACTGAGATACTCAAACCACCCTGTCTGGCACCAACAATCATTCCATTATCAAATTCACTTAGATCCTTTTTCTTCCCCATTCTGATGTTTTGGTCTGAACAACAACTGAACCTCTTGACCGTGTCTGCATGCTTTTACCATTGTGTAATCAACGTCACAGATCACATTTCTCCCCCATTCTGATGCTTTATTAATTGATTTGCTAGCACATGATTAGCTTATTAGGTATTTGCATTTGTACAGGTGTAGCTAATAATGTGGCCACCAAGTGTATGTCATGGAATTGATTGTTTCGTGACAACAGTACAGTGCAATACATAAAATATACTAATGATTACACTAAGGAATATGTTGTGTAAAAAGAAAGCAGAATAGTGAAGTGGTGTTCATGGATTCATGGACTGTTCAGAAATCTAATGGTGGAGGAGAAGAAGCTGTTCCCAAAGCATTGACTGTGTGTCTTCAGGCTCCTGTGCCTTCCCTCTGACGGAAGCAATGAGAAGAGGGCAGGAACAGGAAAGTGGGAAGAAGTGGTTGTGGGATAAAGGACTCTTGTTCTGTGTCATATCGTGTGCTGTTCCAAATTCTAGCCTCAGTAGTCCGTTCTGAGTCATCCTCCTGTTTCTCCAAACTGCCCACCCATGGATGATTGTTGATCATTTGTCAGACATTCCCCCTCCCCTGTTCCAATACTTCTCCCCGTATCTAAAACTACTTTAAAAATGATTGACTTGTCCGTTAGATTTCCCTTCCTGAAAGCGTTCCTCAGAATCCTACAACTACAAAACATTCTGGAGTGTTAATAACTCTGCCGTGTACAAGACCAATCAAAGCAACGTATAAAATAAATGATACACGCAAAACCCTGGAGGAGCTCGGTGGGTCAAGCAGCATCGATGGAGTGGAATAATGAGTCCCGATGAAGGGTCTCAGCATGCAATGTTGACTGTTTATTCTCTTCCATAGACGCTGCTGGACCTGCTGAGCTCCTCCAGCATTTTGTGTGCATCACACTGGGTTTCCAGCATCTGCAGAATGCCTTGTGTATAAAATTTAAAGATTAGCTTTATTTGTCACATACATCAAAACATACAGTCACTTGTGGTATTTGCGCCCATGACCAACACAGTCCGAGGGCATGCTGGGGGCAGCCCACAAAGTGTTGTCATTCTTCCAGCCCCAACATAGCATACCCACAATTTACTGACCTTTACATCTTTGGAACGTGAGAGCATTCAGAGGAAGCCCATGCAGTCTCAGGGAGAATTTACCAACAGCAGCGGCAACTGAACCCTGATTGTACTGCTGGTGCTGTAAAGCGTTACACAGTTGTGCTGTCCCAAAGTAGGTGTGCAGAGGTAATCATCAAACTACGAACCTGGCAGACATGCTGTTGATTATAGGAGGCTGCAAGTGAGTTATACTTGGTATTTAGTTCATGTTTGTCACATGGTCTGAGATACAGTGAAAACCCTTGTTTGTGTGTCATCCAAATAGATCATTCCACAATATGTCATTGGGGTACAGAAGGAAAAATAATAAATGCACAATTATGTTACAGTAACAGAGAATTTTCAGGGCAATCAGATAAATTAATTGCAAAGGATATGTGAGGTAGACTGGCAGATCTAGAGTTCATGAGTCTTCCTGCAGCTACCATTGGGAAGGAGGTACAGGAGCCTTACATCCTATACCATGAGGTTCAGGAACATTTATTACCCTTCAACCATCAGGCTCCTAAACTTTATTCACCTCAACTCTGAACTGATTCCACAACTCATGAAGTCACTTTTAAAGCTCTACAACTCAGATTCTTAATATCTATTTATTTATTTATTTATTTATTTATTTTTGTAGTTTGTCTTTTGTTCATTGGTTGGTTGTCAGTCTTTGTGTGTCGTTTTTCATTAATTCGATTGCATTTGTTTATTTTACTGTGAATCCCTGCAAGAAAATGTATCTCCAGGTAGTATATGGTGACAATAATAAATTTACTTAGAACTTCGAGCTTTATCGTACAAGAGAACCATTCAGGAGTGTTAATTTGTCTGTGCATGGCTTTTGTCCAACCAGAAGTGAAAACTCAAGTGTGCAGAGTTTAGTATATAGGATGGGCCCTCACTGATTAATGATGTCGCTGTTTTTCCAGTGAATATGTGCAGTGGTTTCTACCCAAAAGGCACCAGCCATTTCCAGGAAACAGCCTCTTCTTTCGGACTAACCTCAGCAATGGAGCTTTGTAACCAAGCGGCGATCGAGCCGCAGATAACAGAGAACGGAAGCCCCTTCAATGAGCAGCAGAGAATTCGGAGAATACGGGTAGTGCCGGTTTCTCGAAAGTTGCCTGACGATACAGAGATCACAAGTTGTCAGGTGCTGCTAGACTGAGGTTTCTGAGATAAGTCTGATTTTACTCATCTTCCTTTCGATCCACAGACATTTCAACCTAATATTTTCAGTGTTAGGTTTAAATATTCTTGGTGGTCCTACTCATCTGCTCATAGGGTGTTAGGGGTGGCACAGTGGATTAGCTGCTGCTCGCAGCTCCGGTGATCCCGTTCAATCCTGACATCTGCTGCTGTCCTTGCAGAGTTTTCCTAATCTCTATTTTTCCACCAGATGCTCCAGCCTTCTCCCACGTGCCAGACAAGCACCTTGGTAGACTAATCGGCCACGGTAAGTCCCACCCCCCACACCCTTCCCCCATGGAAATCAGAAGGGAGTTGAGGAGAACGGGGACAGAAAATAAAACTCCTTCTGAACAGATGTTCCTTTCGAACAGAGATAAGAAATCTCTTATGTCAGAGGGTGGTAAACCTGTGGAATTCATTGCTGCAGAGGGCTGTGGAGGTCAAGTCATTGGGAGGCTGATAGGTTCTAGATTTGTAAAGGGAGGGGTTAAGGGTTACAGGGAGAAGGCAGGAGAATAGAATTAAAAAGAAATCAGCCATGATCGAATGATGGAGCAGACTCAGTGGGCCAGATGGCCTATTCCTGCTCCTATATCTTCTGGTCTCATGATCTAAAATGGGCATTGATTTTGGATTAATGTAAGTAAGTGCTTGATAGTCAGCATGAACTCATTGGGCCCAAGGGCCTTTTTCTTTACTGCATGACACAATAAGATGGATTCCCCCTAGTCTTACTCAAGGCCACGGACACTATCCCAAGCTCAGGACCTGGGTGGATGCTTCATTGTGTCATTCACAGTCCATTGGGGCCAGTAAGGTGACCACATTCCCGAGCTAAGGCTTGTAACTTGAAGTGAGGTCCTGTTGAAGACTCCATTGCCCAATGCTCAAGCTCCCTGCATTCTCAGCAGAGGAAACTAATCAAGGTCCTCTGGGGTTGAGCAAACCACTCTTCTTTACAGTTGGCAAAACTGCCGCCATAGATCCAGGTCAGAAAATGGGATTGGCAACCATTTGTTTTGTGTCTGATTTAGTTTGATTAACCTCCTAAACAACAACTCTGCTTTCATAAAGCACCATGGTTAACCCCACCAAGGTGCTTCATGGGCCACGGACTAAATTTGGGTGGAGAGATTTGGTCAAGTTAAGTGCGTTCAAGGACTGGTGTATTTGTTTGTCGGGATCTGGCTCCATTTCTTTCGTTACTGTGTTTAAAGGAGCCTTACATACTAAAATGGTGGGCAGACTGGCTCAGATGTTCTCACTCTGGCAGTCTCTCTTGTAGGTCATAGGGTTGCTGGTTAAACATCTTGCATTCCAGTTAAGCCTGGTTGGGGAGTCATCTTTCACACAAGACTTTTATATCTTTGCCTGCTTCCTCGGGCAGCTTTCAAAGAAGATCAGGAGATTTTCATGACCAACATTCCTTTCCAGCCACAATACTGCCATGAGAAAAGTTTAACTGTTTTGAAGAGGATGTAGAGGAGATCCACAGGGTGTGTCTGGATTGGAGCATTTTAGTTAATTATGGAGATACTAAATAGGCTGGGGTTGTTTTCCCTGGAGTGGAGGGGTCTGAGGGGACTAGATCAGCATAAGGTGGCGTGATTTGGAAGATCAAATGGAAAGGAACAGTACAGTTGACGTCAGGATCCTTAACAGTGTTGATACATAGAGGGATATAGGGGTGCAGGTCCATAGCTCCCTGAAAGTAACCACACTATTAGATAGAATGGTGAAGAAGGCATACAGCATTCCTGCCTTCATTGCTCAGGGCATGAGTCAGTAAAGCCATGGTGCAGCTGTATCAACCTTCGGTTAGGCCGCACGTGGAGTGCTGTGCGCCACTCTGGTCACCCCATTACAGGATGGATTGGGAAGCTTCGGAAAGGGTGCTGAAGAAATTTACTAGGATGCTGCCTAGATGGCTGCATGGTATTGTAGCGGCTAGTGTAACACTTTACAGCACAAGTGATTGGGGTTCCGTTCCTATGGTTCGCCAGTGACTGCATGGGTTTCCTCCCATGTTCCAAAGATGTACAGGTTAGAGTTAGTAAGTTGTGGGTACACTATATTAGCAATTCAGCAATTTCCAACCCCAGCTTCTGTTAGTGACCCTTGACAGAATATTTGCCTGGTGTAGGGCAGGATGAGGCCTGTGTGGCCACGTTGGTCAATGCTCAACATTGTGGGTTATAGGCACTGACACATGCCGTCCACCATTAGCCTCACATGGCCAGTGCCTGGGAGACTGTAGGTCAGTATGGACTCAGTGAATGGAGAGTCCACTCCCATGCTACATAACTCTGAGGCCATTAGTTCATTAACAAATTGAGAACGATCAGGGACGTGTTCGTGGTTGTTCACATCTGTAGCCGCATGGCTGATTCCACTGCTGCCGAGGGGGATTCCTGGTGACGTGATTTTATACAAAACACGGAATCACATTGCCAGGGATTACCAATCGGTGACAAGTGATGCATCGTCTGTTCGAAGGTACCTCCGACTGATAAAGTCTCTTCGGGTGGCTAGAACTCTGACTAGAAACAGTTAATCTTACATGACAGTCTGGTTAATATCGGTGGCATGGTAGTGTAGTAGTTAGTGAAACACTTTACAGTGCCAGTGACACAGGTTCAATTTCCGCCATAGTTGGTGCGGTATTTGTACGTTCCCTCCGGGACCACGTAACTACTCTAGTTTCCTCCTACATTCGGGTTGGTGAGTTGAGGGCACGCAATATGGCAGCCTGTCCCTCACATGTATTCGGACTGTTGGTTGTTGACATATCAAAATCAGGTTTACTATCACAGGTGTATGTCGTGGAATCTGTATAAATTAGACATTGAAATATGAGTGTGTATATTTGTATGAGTGAAATAGGTGTATATAGGTAACGTTTTTATTTCAATAAGTAGTGCATAAAGAGAGCAAAAGTAGTGAGATGGTGTTTCTGTATGTTTTCATGTTTCAATATATTTGTGACAAATAATGTTACTCTATCTCTCCACATATCTCATTCACAGCAGGTAACTGATAGACTAGATGTGATGGAATTGTTTCATTGGCAGGAGGCTAAATAAACAGGTCACAGTTTGAACTGTACATCAATGACATTCAGCCTGCTCGGGGCAGAGAGGTGTGGTTCCGCAGTAATAACTGTGCTCAGGAAGGTATAAACTCAAAGGAGAGAGGACCTGAATTTCTGGCAGATAACATAATGACACTCAATAAGAGCAGGGAGTTTCCCCCATAAAAATGGACTGAATGGTGATAAAGAGAAAGATTGGCTTTATTTGTCACATACATTGAACCCTGGAAACACAGTGAAATGCATCTTATGGATCAAATCAAGTCAGTGAGGATTGTGCTGGGCACCCGTGAGTGTTGGCACACTTCCATCACCAATGTAGTACGCCCACCCTAACCTGTGGAAAGAAACTGGAGCAGCTGGAGGAAACCCACTCGGTCATGGGGAGAACGTCTAACCCCTTACAGACAGCAGCAGGAATTGAACCCCGATCAATGATCTCTGGTGTTGTAAAGTGATGCACTAATTGCTGCACTAACGTCACACCCCTGTAGATCCTCACATAGTCACATCCATGCACTGTCAGCCGCTCACAGCGTTGCGGGTGGTAGAGATAATTGACAAGGCGATTAGCCATAATCAAGAGTCTGTCTGGGAATAAGTTGTTGCTTTATGAAGTTATTAAGCTGTCCCAAGGAAGATAAGGGGGGACTTCTGATGCACTATAACCTGGAATACGTTTATTGAAAGGATGGTAAAAGAAAATTCAGTGTCTTTTAAAAGTGCTTCCACTTACAAATTAAATATTGACTGAGCTGTGTAGGTAGTACAGAAGAAGAGAGGTTGACATTGATTGGACATTCCCTCCAAAAGACCAGCAGAGGCAAGAGGGCTAAGCATATTTCTTCTGAGCTGGCTGACTGTGATTCTAGGAGTTGGTTGAGATTGAGAGAGATTGGTAGTCTATTGATAGATATTTTTCTGACCCAGAGGAAATTACACTGTCACAGAAGCATTACAAGTGCACAGATATACATGTGTACAAATATTAAAAGAGAAGAAAGAAAGAATAAAAAATAGTTTACCTCAGTCTGACAGGTGGGGGTCATCACTTCCCTGACTATAGGTTGACACATCACCTCATATAGCACTCTTTGGAACAGCAAAGTTGCATCTGAAAGATTGGACAGAGGCTGATTAAGACAAGTCCCTATCTGGACTTTGGGCAAGATAGAGAGAAAGCTGATTAGCATTTGGCCAGTGCTCAGATCACAGCAACTTCAAGAGGCCCAGGAACATCTAATCTGATGGACTTCCTCGAAGAGGGGAGGCTACTGGTACCTGGTTTATGCTTCAGGGCTCAGTGACAGCACACCTATAGCCAAGGGTATGCATTATGGGAATGCTGTTTTGTTGCTGGAATGTATGGTGTCACTTGTGGGCTGCCCCCAACACATGTTAATTGTTAATGCAAACAATGCATTTACTTGAATGTTTCGATGTATGCCTAATAAATAAACTTGGATCTTGAATGTTGAACCAGCACCATGCATTGAAATCAAAGGGACAGAAGCCCTATGATTCCTTGGCAACGGTGAAGTGATGAAGGGACACTGAAGAACTAGACAGTGCTATTCCACATTTAATGCATGGAGCAAAAGGCTAGTTCCAGGCCACTCACATTCTGAGGAAAACCCAGGGAGGAACACAGGAGCATGGGGTGGGGGAGAGATGTGGTGTCAGAACGGATGAGTCACGGGAACAGCTGCACACATCTGCATGGTTCAGAAAGAAGTCCTTGGGTGTGGCATTGAAAATGATTCTTCAGGGATGTGGTGTGCTCCCGTCATCAGATGGACCAGAATCCTTGGCCGCAGTCCTGCATCTGTCTCTCCCAATCCAGCCATCAGGGGTACAGGGCTTAGCTAGTTTGTGAACAGAGCTGTGTTCGTCCCCTTGTTCACAGTGGCTAAGTTCCGCACCTCTGGGGCAAAAGTCAACGGGAAGAGAAGCTCAATACTTGGCTGGTGAAACATCACCTGATACTGAGATACTTCGTTGTTGTAAACAGTTGTCCAAAACAACCTCCCATGGCCTCTTCTGGTTGGCTGTTGGTGACTGGCGATGTTCCTCAGGATCCACTGCTTTTCATATTATATGGATGACATAATTGATGGCTTTGTGGTCATGTTTGCAGAGGAGAACAAGATCGGTGAAGGGGCAGGTAGGAAGTGCATCAACTCACTCTGGTGTCCCTACTCAATACCTTTCACTCCAGGTGCTCTAGTTTCTGCCCACTTTCCAAAGACGTTTGGTTAGGGTCAGTAAATTGTGGGCATGTTACGTTGGCACACTGCAGGCAGCCTCCAGCACTTTTGTTGCATAGACACAAATGACACATTTCATTGTATGTTTCAACGTACACGTGACAAATAAAGCACATCTTTAACCTTAAACGCAGGAGATTCTGCAGATGCGGAAAATCCAGAGCAACACATGCAAAATGTTGGAGGAATTCAGCAGGTCAGGCAGCATCTTAAAATCATTATCACCGTTATTAAAGCTATTTTTAATTCCAGGTGTACTGAACTTAACAGTGGTGGATCAGGCCTGCTGTGTTGCTGATCTGGTAATTTAACTAGGGCAAGTAGAATGGAGCAACATTAAACAAAATTGTAGAGGCTGAACATCAGGACCAGACAGAGACAGTCCAGTGAGTATCCGATGGGTTAAACTTGATGCGGAAAGGCCTGATGTCAATTTTCACTATTTTCTATTTTTACTTCTATTACATTTAACACAGCTGTTTGAAGAACTTACATCAGCTTGTGTGGTATAAATAAGGCTTAGTAATCAGATAGGGAGAGGTCTTTTTCCTTAATCTGATCTACCTCTGTGCTGCTTATTGTTGTGTCTGGCGAGACACCAGCAGTATAATTCTGAGTCATTTCTCTCTCTGGGTTTCCTGTTTGTCCTGTGGATTTTCCTATAATTTGCTTCCTGCCTCCACTTCATCCAGCCACTGTGGTTAATTTATATTCCACAATCCAAGACTGAGCCAAGCTGAACTGGGAATTCGCATCTACTGACCTTCTCAACTAGTTGATGCAACTCTATTCCCTCACGCTCGCTGTCAATGAAAAGGCATGGGTTCTTATAGTAGGGAGGGAGTGACAGGGAGCTCTATCCAGAGAGGCTGGGAAGTATGGATCAGCGTCCCATGGAGTTCTAAGTATTGAGTACAGGAATTAGGATGTTATGTTGAAGTTGTGTAAGATGTTGGTCAGACCAAATTTGCAGTTTTCTGTGCAGATCGGGTCATGAGACTGAAAGAGTACAGAGAAGATTTACAAGGATGTCACTGAGTGCTGAACACCTGAGTTATAGGGGAAGGTTGAATAGGTTCCCTTTATTCCCTAGAGCATAGGAGATTGAGAGTCATAGAATACTACAGCATAGAGACAGGCCCTTTGGTTCATAAACTCTGTGCTGAACCATTAATCTACCTAGTCCCTTGCCTTCATCAACTTTCCTGGCCTGGTAACTTCCTTGACAGACTCCAAAAGATTAATTAGACACGACTTACCATGCACAAAGCCATGTTGACTATTCCTAATCAGATTGCAGAGGAGAAGCTGTTTGCTGTCTTGAGGCACATTAGGACGGATAAATCCCCAGATCCTCCGTAAGGAGGATCAGTTAAGAGAAGCTTCTTTTCACAGACATCTGCTGTGTTGGCATTGGGATTGGAACTGGGCCAGGGATTTTCCATTGGAAATCCCAAACCTGCAACCACCAAGGACGAGGGCGGCAGGTATGGGGGCACACCACCCTCTGCTGGTCCTCTTGCACAGGTTTCACAGCATCCAGGACTGGGAATATATTGCCAGCTCTTTATGTCACAGAGTCCAAGTGGTGGAACTCACTTCCCCACAGGACTGTGGGAGTATCCAGTGGATGACTGCACTTGTTCATTGCATTCAGTTTTGGTCTTCTCATTATAGGAAGGATTTGGAGGCTTTGGAGAGGGTGTTTTCTTTGGAGCGGTTCACTGGAATGCTCCCTCGATTAGAGGGTATAAGACCATTAGACACAGGAGTAGAATTAGTCCATTTGACCCATCAGGTCTGCTTCGCCATTCGATTGTGACTGATATTATCCCTCTCAACGCTATTCTCCTACCTTCTTCCTGTAACATTTGAAACCCTGAGTGATCAAGGACCTAACAACTTTTGAGCTATAAGGAGAGCATTAACAACCTTGGGTTGTTAGTTGCAGAGGTTGAGGGAAACCTGGTGGAATTTTATAGAATTATGAGAAGTATAGGTAAAGTAGGTAGTCGGTATCTTTTTCTCAAGGTTATAATGCCTCATACTATAGTGTATATATTTAAAATGAGAGGAGAAAAGTTCAAAGGAGATTTGCAGACCCTGTTTCTTTATAACAGGGAGTGATGGGTGCCTAGAATGCACTGCCTGGGGTGACGGTGGAGGCAGATAGACACATGAATATGATCTGGAGGATAAACAGGAGGAGGACACTTAGTGCATATTGGTATCAGTATTGGCACATCATGGATCGAATGACCTGTCTAGTATTTATCTGTGTTCTAAAGGAGATTCGAATTAATTGTAGAAATATGAAGGAGAGAAGACTAAGTTTAATTGTACAGTTTTCCCCGTTAATTTCCAAAATTGGGATATTGTTGGCAAGGCCACCATTGTCGCTCAATCTAGCTGCCTTTGAGATGGTTTCGGTAGTCACCTTAGAACACAGAACATAATCAGGTATAAAACATAGTTTTAGTAATGGTGTTAAAGATAAAGATCCTAATCCTTCTATCATAAATGATCTAACCCAGCCTGATTCTAGACTCAGGGAGCTAAAAGGCAGAACAGTGAACTATCCATCACAGGAACAGGCCCTTCAGCCCTAGATGCTATGCTGATGTCACCTAATCCCATCTGTGTGCACAATATCCATATCCCTCCTTTTCATGCACAGTCATATGTCTATCTTAGAGTGTCTTAAACTCCACAAAACAATGGGCAGCAATCAAGGCAAGAAGTCATTTGTTGGTCACACAGTGGAAGTTTAATATGAGCTCAGGAGATTTTTGTTTTTGTACTTGGCAGGTGGCAGTCACTGCTAGGCGAATAAAAAAGGAGGTTGAAGCAGATTGGTCATTGTTGGAGTGTGGCATTGTTAGAGTGGTCATTGGAGTGGGGGCATTGTTAGAGTGGTCATTGGAGTGGAGTATTGTTAGAGTGGTCATTGGAGTGGAGCATTGTTAGAGTGGTCATTGGAGTGGAGTATTGTTAGAGTGGTCATTGGAGTGAGGCATTGTTAGAGTGGTCATTGGAGTGGGGGCATTGTTAGAGTGGTCATTGGAGTGGAGTATTGTTAGAGTGGTCATTGGAGTGGAGTATTGTTAGAGTGGTCATTATTGGAGTGGAGCATTGGCTCACCAGGCTTAGGCGAGAATAGGCTTGAGTAAACATAAGTGGAGGTTCTAAAGTAAGTAAGAAAGTTTCTCATAAGCTTTTTCTTCTATTAATACATAGCTAGTGCACTGAGTATGGATCTGAAAGTAGTGGTATGTTCTTTGCATGAGAGATGGGAAATTTGGGAGACCTCCAGTCTCTCTGATAACTACATCTGCACAAAGTGCATCGAGCTGCAGCTCCTTAGAGAATGTGTTAAGGAACTGGAGCTGCAGCTGGATGAACTTCAGCTTATTCATGAGAATGAGGAGGTAAATAGATAAGAGCCACAGGGAGGCAGTTTGCAGAAGGCAGGTCTCTGGGTGACTGTCAGCCATTGCAGACTCAGTCCCCTGTGGCAGTTCCCCTCTATAACAAGTATACTGCCTTGGATGCTGCTGGGACGCATGGGCTTCAGAGGGAAGCTGCAGTGACCAGGTCTCTGGCACTGAGCTTGGTTCTGCAGTTCAGAAGGGAAGTGGGGGAGAAGAGGAGTGCATAGGGGATAGGGGATCTCATAACTAGGCGAGCAGAAAGCAGATTCTGTGAACATGAAAGGGATCCCTGGATTGTACGTTGCCTCCTAGGTGCCAGGGTGAGGGATGTCTCAGATCGGGTCCAAGGCATGCTAAGGGGGGGAGAGGGTGAATAGCCAGAAGCTATTGTACCAATGACATAGGTAGGCCCTGAAGAAAGAATATAGGAAGTTAGGCAGAAAGCTGAAAAGCGGGACTCCTGGGTAGTAATCTCTGGATTGCCAGTGAGGGTAAGAATAGGATGATTTGGCAGATGAATGTGTAACTGAAGAATTGGTGCAGGAGGCTGGATTTCAGATTTCTGGTGTATTGGGATCTCTTCTGGGGTAGGTATGACACCTGAACGTGAGGGGAACCAATATCCTTGTGGGCAAGTTTGTTGGGGTTGATAAGGAGGATATAATTTGACAGGGATATGGGAACCAAAGTGATAGGGCTGAAGATGGGACATTTAGTATACAAGTAGATGCAGTGCATAGTGAGACTGTGAGGAAGGACAGGCAGATGATAGGGCAACATTTGGATGATTTAAAGTGTAATGGGGCTAAAATCAAAAATAGTGATGACTATAGGACAGAAACTGTTATATTTGAATCCACACAGTATTCAGAATAAGGTAAGTGATCTTGTAACACAGTTAGAGATTGGCAGGTAAGATGTTGTGGGCATCTCTGAATCGTGGCTGAAAGACAGTCATAGTTGGGAGCTCAAGAAGCATCCAAGAATACAGTTGAATCAAAAGCACATGTAGGGAGGCAGGGTGGGGGTGCTCTGTTGGTAAAAGAATGAAATCAAATCCTTAAAATGAGGTGACATAGGATTGGAAGATGTAAAATCCTTGGGGTAGTATTAGGAAACTTCAAGGGTAAAAAGCCCCTGATGAGAGTTATATACAGGTCTCTGAAAAGTATTCAGGATGTGGGATGTGGGCTGTGCTACAAATTACAATGGGAGATTGAAAAGGCATATAATAAGGGCAATGTTACAATAATCATGGGAGATTTCAATATGCAGATAGATTGGGAATATTTGCTTGGTGCTGGATCCCAAGAGAGGGAATTTGTAAAGTGCCTATGAGATGGCTTATTAGAAACCACTAGGGGAATGGCAATTCTGAATTGCATGTTATTAAATAACTAAGATTTGATTAGGAAGCTGAAGGTAAAGGCACCCTTAGGAGGCAGTGATCATAAAATGATAGAATTCACCCTGCATTTTGAGAAGGAACCGCTAAGATCAGTTATATCAGTATTACAGTGGAGTGAAGAGAATTACAGAGTCAAGAAAGTGCCGCTTGCCAAAGTTGATTGGAAGGGACACTAGCCAGGATGATGGCAGAACAACAATGGCTGGAGTGTCTGGGGGAAATCTGGCAGATGCAAGGAAGATACTTGCCAAAGATGAAGAAGTATTCTAGAGAGAGGATGAGGTAACCATGGCTGAAAGGTGAAGTCAAAGACTTCACAGACTTCAAAGTCAAAGAAAAGTAAAAAAGGTAGCTGAAGAGATTTCTGGAGGCTTTAGTAATGATCTTTCAAGAATCACTAGATTCTGGAATGGTTCCTGAGGACCCTACTCTTGAAGAAGTGAGGGAGGCAGAAGAAAGGAAATTGTATGCCAGTTGGCCTGACTTCAATGGATAGGAAGATTATTAACAATGAGGTTTTGGGGTACTTCACAACACATGGTGAAATAGGCCAAAGTCAGCATGGTTTTCTAAAGGGGAAATCTTGCCTGACAAATCTGTTGGAAATCTTTGAGGAAATATCAGGCAAGATACTCAGTGGCTGTGGTTTATTTAGATTTTACGAAGGCCTTTGACAAGGTGCCACACATGAGGCTGTTCAACAAAATAAGAGTCCATGGTGTTACAGGAAAGATAGTAGCATGAATAGAAGATTGGCTGACTGGCAGGAGGCAAAAAGTGGGAATAAAGGGTGTATTTACTAGTTGACTGCCAGTGTCTAGTGGTATTCTGCAGGGGTCGGTGTTGGGACCACTTCATTTTACATTGCACATCAATGATTTAGATGAATGAATTGATGATTTTGAGGCAAAGTTTACAGGTGATGCGAAGATAGGTGGAAGGGCAGGTGGTGTTGAGGAAGCAGGGCATCTGCAGAAGGACGTGGACAGATTGGCGGAGTAGGCAAAAAAGTGGCAGATGGAATATAGTGTAGGGAAGTGTATGGTCTTGCACTTTGGCAGAAGGAATAAAGGCATGGACTGATTTGTAAATGTAGAGAAAATTCAAAATTCAGAAGTACAGAGGGACTTGGGAGTCCTCGTGCAGGATTCCCTAAAGGTTAACTTCTACGTAGAGTTAGTGGTAAGGAAGGTAAGTGCAATGTTAGCATTCATTATGAGAGGACTAGAAAAGCAAGGATGTAATGCTGAGCCTTTAGAAAGCAATGGTCATATTATTGTAAGCAGATTTGAGTCACTTATCTAAGAAATTAAGTGCCGTCATTATAGAGAAAGTCCAGAGGAGGTTTCTGAGAAAGATCCAAAGAGTCATTGGTTATGACTCTCAAGAGTCATGATCCATCATGGGTTAACGCATGATGAGCATTTGATGGCTCTGGACTTGTGGTTTTATGAAAACTGTCTGTTTCCACTACCACTCCCAGTAACCCATCCCAGGCACTTGTCAAACTCTGCCAAAAAAAAAAAGAAAAGCCCCTCACATCACCTTTAAATTTCCCCCCTCCAACCTTAAAACATGGTGTTTAACATTTCTATTATGAAGGAAAGATTCTAACTCTCTATCTTATCTATACCTCTCATGATTTGAAAAGCCTCTATTAGGTCACCCCTAAGCCTCCAATGCTCCAGAGAGAACAACCCAAGTTTGTCCAATGTCTCTTTTTATAGGTCATACCCTCTAAACCAGGCAGCATCCTGGGTGCACCTCTTCTACACCCTTCCCACAGCACTCACATCCTGAGGAGATGAGAACTGTAGACAATTCTCCAGTTGCAGGCTGACTAAAGTTTAATCAGCTTGACTTGCAAAGATCAGCCCTGTCTTTAAAATCTGCCCTGGGACCAGCACATGTTTTCACTAAGAAGGCTTTGTGAAAATACGTGCAGGTGTACATTTGGTATGTCACCAGAAACTTTGACAAACTTCCTTGGATATTCAGTGGTGAGTAGCCCAGCCGGTTGTGTCATGGCCTGGTATGGAAATACCAAGCATATTCACAAGGAGTGAACCACTAGAATTCATCAAGGGCCATCACCATCCCGGCCATGCTCTCCGCTACTACAACTGGGCAGGAGTTACAGGAGCCAGGTTCAGTAACAGTTATCACCCTACAACCTGCAGGCCCCTGAACCAGCATGGATAACCTCACTCACCACAAGTCTGAACTGGTTATATGATCTGTGGGCTTACTTTCAAGGACTCGTAATATATCTCTTATTCCTAGGATGAGGATTCTCAGGATGAGGCTTTTCATTCCAGGACGAAGGAGATGTCTTCCTTTTTTAAACAAAGGGGCTTCCCTTCTTCCACCATCAACTCTGCTCTCAAACGCATCTCTCCCATTTCCCGCACATCTGCCCTCACCCCATCCGCCCACCAGCCCACTTCGGATAGGGTTCCCCTTGTCCTCACCTACCACCCCACCAACCTCCAGGTCCAACGTATAATTCTCCGTAACTTCCGCCACCTCCAACGGGATCCCACTACCAAACACATCTTTCCCTCCCCCCTTTCTGCTTTCCACGGGGATCACTCCTGACGTGACTCCCTTGCCCACTGGTCCCCCCCATCTCTTCCCACCGATCTCCCTCCTGGCACTTACTTGTAAGCAGAACAAGTGCTACACCTGCCCTTACACTTCCTCCCTCACCACCATTCAGGGCCCCAGACAGTCCTTCCAGGTGAGGCAACACTTCACCTGTGAGTCGGCTGGTGTGGTATACTGCGTCCGGTGCTCCCGGTGTGGCCTTTTATAGATTGGTGAGACCCGACGCAGACTGGGAGACCATTTCGCTGAACACCTACGCTCTGTCCACCAGAGAAAGCAGAATCTTCCAGTGGCCACATATTTTAATTCCACATCCCATTCCCATTCTGATATATCTATCCATGGCCTCCTCTACTGTCAAGATGAAGCCACACTCAGATTGGAGGAACAACACCTTATATACCGGCTGGGTAGCCTCCAACCTGATGGCATGAACATTGACTTCTCAAACTTCCGTTAATGCTCCTCCTCCCCTTCTTACCCCAACCCTGATATATTTAGTTTTTTTCCCCCTTCCTCTTTTTTTCTCTCTCTCTGCCCATCACTCTGCCCGTTCTCCATCTCCCTCTGGTGCTCCCCTTCCCCTTTCTTTCTCCCAAGGCCTCCCGTCCCATGATCCGCTCCCTTCTCCAGCTCTGGATCCTTTTTGCCAGTCACCTTTCCAGCTCTTAGCTTCATCCCAACCCCTCCGGTCTTCTCCTATCATTTCGCATTTCCCCCTCCCCCCACTACTTTCAAATCTCTTACTATCTTTCCTTTCAGTTAGTCCTGACGAAGGGTCTCGGCCCAAAACAATGACAGCGCTTCTCCTTATAGATGCTGCCTGGCCTGCTGTGTTCCACCAGCATTTTGTGTGTGTGTTGTTGTTCGAATTTCCAGCATCTGCAGATTTCCTCATCTTCCTAATGTTGCTTTTATTTGCACTATTTGTTTTCATTTGCATGTTGGGTGTTTGTTTACCTCTGTTTCTGTATGGATTTTCATAAATATTATTGTGTTTCTCTATTTTCTTCTAAATGCCTGTAAGAAAATGAATCTCAAGGTAATACATACACACAGTATATACTGTACCTTCATAATAGATTTTTCTCTGACTTTGACTTGTGTGTTTCCAGCACACAGTGAAATGGTGTAATTGAGGGTTTGTTTGACTAAGGATAGTTGGACAAATGGATGGTGAAATCCCATTATGTGATTAACATCGTAATCAGCCTGGAGAAATTCAACATTACATCTAAAAGCTGAGAAGACATTGCACTCAATAGATACACCTATAGAAAATCTGTTTGAGAGGGAGCTGTGCTACATGAGAACAGCCTCCACTGTCCTACAGAGAACAAGGGGCAGCTGTGGAAAGAGAAACTGAACAACCAGAAGATCAACCACTAACCACAGCTGCCACTTTACTCTTGCCCACACTGCACCAGAACATGTGGATCCTGGATCAGCCTCTGCAATGACCTGAGGACCCACCAATAGATAACCCATTAGGAGAACATCAGACTCGACTCAATTGATTGCACTACTACTATGTGGCTGCAGGATTGTAGGTATGGTCCATGTAACTACAATAACAAGATTATCATGTTACTCCTGACTGCCTTGGGATATTTTGTTTTTCAGGTTACAGCTTTAATTCAACGACACCATCAGTGACAAGTTCCAATGGCATAACTACACCAACACATGCAAACTGCTCTCGGGGTAATTGGACTCCATCTCCCGTGCCTACTGAGCTGAAAATCAGTTGATATAGTGCATACTGGCTCAGTTCAGCAGGAACAGGAGTTTTGTCCCACCTTCAACGGGATTCCGTTCCGGTGGAGAGTGATTTATGGCCTTCTGCTGCTCCCTCAGTGAATATGACATACGGACAATTATCTTCATCAGCGCGTACAGAGCCAGCGTTTTAACTCCTTAGAGCAAGGAAAGCTTAGGGGTGGTTAAATGGGGGTACTCAGGGGTTTTAAGGAAAAAGTTATAATCACTTTACATGGTAGCCAGAGAATTAAAAATTTACATAAATGACCAAAGAATCAAAGAGAAAATTATTCTGGCTTCTGCTCCCTCTTTTCTAGTCCTGATGAAGGGCCACAACTCAAAATGCTGGCTCCTTATTCCTCTCCATAAATGTTGCCTGACCTGCTGAGTTCCTCCAACACTTTGTGTGTTATTCTGGATCTTCAGCATCTACAGAACCTTGTGTGTAAGAGAAAAATTAGTGTTTTTTACATCCTAGGGTGTTGTGATTTGGAATTCACCATCTGAATTCAAGATAAAAGTAGATTGGATTGTCACATGCATGAGCAAGCTAACAGGAATAGGCTATCTGGCCCTTCAAAACAGTTCTAACATCCAATTAAATCATGGGTAATAGATACTAAGCTTTGCAGGCATTTCCATCTGATCATTGTATCCCCACATTCGCACAGTCCAACAATACCCATCTGGGCCTTTGTTATATTCAGAGACTGGACATCTACTTCTCCCTGGAACAGAAAATTCAAAAAAATTATAACCATCCACATTGAAGAAGTTTTTCCTCCTCTCCATCCTAGATGGCCCAGTGTAACACAAGAACATTCCCTTGGTGTTTGGCTCTTCAGCAAGAGGAATCAACGCTCAGCACCCATCCTGTCAAGAGATCCTCAAAGAGACCACCTCTCATTCCATCTGCAAAGGCTAAACCTTTCATAAGGGAGCTGGATAAATGCTTGCATAAAGACTGTGTGGAGAACCATGGAGAGTTATGAGCAAGGGAAACTGGATAGATATTACAATGAAGTGGAATGAGCAAAGTGGATTGAATTGCCTTTTCAAATCACAGAGCACTACAATACAGAAATACGCTCGACTCCTGTACTCCGTACTCTGATTAATGAAGGCCAATGTGTCAAAAGCTCTTTTTAGGACCTTATCTACCTGTGACACCACTTTCAAGGAATCTATATTTTCCAGTCTTGTGCTCTACAATGCATTCACTGGACCAGCCTTTGCCAAGGGTTCTCCTTAGTTCCAGTCCCCTCCGTTTATTGTGTCATGCTCACTGCCTCTTCCTGTGTCACAGTACTGGGATTGACCATCTGCATCAATACAGCCCCACAAAGGCAGTGGCCAGTGCAACAGAACTTTCAACTGGACCCAGAAGCAAACTCTAGCAGAACTCCGTGTGTCAGTCAGTATCTGAGGAGGGAGACGAGCAGTTAATATCCTGGGATTGATATACTTCATCTGAACTCTGAATCTCAGTTCAGATGAAGGGGTTCGACCCAGAATGTTGGACTCAGCAGGTCAGGCAGCGTTGGTGGAGAGAAATAGACAGTTGACATTTCAGGGATAATATATCAGCCATGATAAAGTAGCAGAGCAGGCTCAATGGGCAAAATAACCTCATGTCCTATGGTCTTAAGATGGCTGCTTTGGTGGGGGTTTCATATGGGACATAGTTGTAAGTGGGTGATCCTTCAAACTGAGGTGCATAAGAACTTCTTCTCACAGGAAGTAGTGAATCTTTGGAATCTCTACCCCAAAGAGATGTGGAGGTCAGATCACTGAAAGTAATTAAAGAGATAAATACATTTTTGAAAGATGGACAAAGTGCTGACAATGAGGAACCGATGTAGTGGAGATGATCATATTGTCATATTATGTGGGGTATAGATAGGGTTAATGCAAGCAGATTTTTTTTTCCACTGAGGCTTGCTAAGACTAGATCTAGAGGTCATAGGTTAAGAGTGAAAAGTGAATTATGTAAAGGGAACTTCACTCAGATGGTAAGAGTGTGGGACGAGCTGCCGGTGGAAGTGGGAGATGCAGGTTCGATTTCAACATTTGGATAAGCAGGAGGGCTATGGTCCAGGTGCAGGTTGACAGGACTTGCCAGAATAACTGTAGTGCTCTACGACTCTATATTAGATGGCAGGGCAGGTTTGAGGTGACGAGTAATCTACTCCTATTTTCTCATCTGTTCTGTTCAGAATCGCACTTATCCAGACCATGTGGATGGTTTTGGTGGGACACTACTTGTGTCACTGATGTTCTTTGATCACCCAACAGTGACAGTGGTGTTTTTCCACAAATTTAACATCTGAAGCATTAAAGGAGCCTTGGATAAACCTAGTGTGTAATAGAATAAAGCCAACACTTTAACCCATTATGAAAATCTGTCATCCCCATATCAGCACATGCAGCTTCTCTTTCCAATACTTTAAGCCAAAGTCCTTTAAATATTTTGTAACTTCATCTGAGTTTCTTTGCTACGCTGGAATTAAACACAATAAAATCTAGCCATCCCCTATCTTAACCCGATAGTGCTAAATGCTTAAGAGATAAATCAGTGGTCAGACTTTTGACTAAATATATTCCACTTGCCCGAATCATTTTCTCTGCTCTCCTCTCCCAACAGGCAGAAGCTACAAAAATGTGAAAGCAGTATCACCAGGCTCAAGGACAGCTTCTATCATACTGTTATAAGTTGATTGAATGGTCTCCTAGTAAGGCAATGTAGACTTTTGACCTCAAAGCCCACCTAGTTATAAATTGCACCGTAGTGTCTGTCTGCATTGCACTTCCTGTAACTATAACACAATTCTGCATTCTGTTGTTTTTCCCTTGTTCTACTTCAATGCACAGTAATTATTTGACCTGTATGAACAGTATTGAAGACAAGCTTTTCAATGTATGTAGTACTGGTGACAATAATAAACTGATTTATCATTTTGCTATGGGTCAGTTTTGCTTTCTTGCCTCAGAGTTAACAGATTGTTGGTTCAGACCCCACTCAAGAGAATATCTGTACTAGGAGGTCTGATGACCTTGCTTTCTCTGCTGGACATCTGGTGGGCCATACTTGCATTCCTGACAATTAAGTTTACTGACTCCTTCAGGCCCAATAGAGGATGGTAAGATTACCAGTGCATTTAGACAGTTCCCGAGTATGTTTCTTAAAGGGAAATTATAGGTTGCAATTGCAGAGATAACAGTTCAGAAGATATACTGTATCTCTATTAGTTTTATGAGCTGCCAGTGAAACATTGCTATATGTATACATTGCCAGCACATGGGTAGGACATAAAGGAGCCTTATATCAGGAACATTTGTTACCCAACCACCATCAGGCTCCTGAACCAATGTGGATAACTTCAGTCACCTCAAGTCTGTACTGACTCCACAACTTACACCGTTACTTTAAGGACTCTACAACTCAAGTTCTCTGTATTATTTTTTATTTATACAGTGGAATCTGGTTAATTGGGCCATCAGTTATTTGGGACAGCCCCACTTCTTTGGAACAACTCTTAAAGAACTAAAACTAATTGAGAAAATAGCCGTGAGTCCCTTTGTTCATTTGGGACACTGCTCTGCTTAATTGGGGCAGGAGACTGCTGCGGAGCAGTTTCTAACTAGCGTGAACCTAAATGGCCATTAGACTCTACGGCGCTGTGCTTAGAGTGAACAGTTTTTAAATGGTATCAGTTGCATGAGTTTCTGTTCAAAAGCAGTGATTTTTGTCATTGATATTTCACAAGAAATAGCGGTAAGACAATTCAGAACCATTTTGCTCACTGCAGTTTCAAGCATTCAGGCTTGGAGATTCCAGAAACAGCTGGGAGTGAAAATGAACTCATTTCACTACTTCAACATAGAAACATAGAAAACATACAGCACAATACAGGCCCTTCAGCACACAAACCTGTGCTGAACATGTCCCTATTTTAGAACTACCTAGGCTTTACCCATAGCCCTCTATTTTTCTGAGCTCCATGTAGCCATCCAGGAGTCTCTTAAAAGACCCTATCGTTTCCACCTCCACTGCTGCCGCTGACAGCCTGTTCCATGTACTCACCACTCTCCGCGTAAATAACCCTTTGATCCTCCACACTGCCAAGAGTCTTACCATTAATGCCATATAATGCATTAATATATATTTGACCTACCAAAATGAACAACCTCACACTTATCTGGGCTGAACTCCATCTGCCACTTCTCAGCCCAGTTTTGCATCCTATCAATGTCCCGTTGTAACCTCTGAAAGCCCTCCACACTATCCACAACACCCCCAACCTTTGTATCATCAGCAAATTTACTAACCAATCCCTCCACTTCCTCATCTAGGTCATTTATAAAAATCACAAAGAGTAGGGGTCCCAGAACACTGGTCGCCAACCTCCATACAGAATATGACCCATCAAGAGCCACTCTTTGTCTTCTGTGGGCAAGCCAGTTCTGGATCCATAAAGCAATGTCAATCCAGTTTCTACACCTTTCTACACCATGGATCTTGTACCCTACCATCCTTTTCATGTCTAATTGGAACATACCTTCTCAGACCCCCACGCAAATATCCCCTGATCATTTGCCACATTTCTTGCATACATTTCCCTAAGAACATCAGTTTCCAATCTGCTTCCAAGTCTCTGCCTCATATTTCCCCTTACTCCAATTAAGTGTTTCCCTAACTTGTATGTTCCTGTCCCTCTCCAATGCAATGGTAGATAAAATTGTGATCACTGTCTCCAAAATGCTCTCCCACTGAGAGACCTGACACCAGACCAGGTTCATTTCCTAATCAAGTACAGCCTCTCCTGTAGGCTTATCTACATATTGTGTCAAGAAAACTTCCTGAACACAGTTAACAAACTCCACCCCACCTAAACCCCTCACTCTAGGAAGACGCCAATCAATATTTGGGAAATTAAAATCTTCCACCACAACAATCCTGTTATTATTACTCCTTTCCAGAATCTGTCTCCCTATTTGCTCCTTGATGTCTCTGTTACTATTGGGTGGTCTATAAAAAACACTCAGTAGAGTTATTGACCCCTTTCTATTCCTAACTGCCACCCACAGAGACTCTGTAGACAACCCCCCCCCCCATGACTTCCTCCTTTTCTGCAGCTGCGACACTATCTCTGATCAACAGTGCCATGTCCCCGCCTCTTTTGCCTCCCTCCCTGTCCTTTCTGAAATATCTAAAGCCTGGCACTTGAAGTAGCCATTCCTGCCCCTGCACCATCAAAGTCTCTGTAATGGCCATAATGTCATAGCTCCAAGTGCTGATCCACAGTCTAAGTTCATCTGCTTTATTCATGATACTCCTAGCATTAAAATAAACACATCTCAAACCATCGGACTGAATGTGTCCCTTCTCTATCACCTGCCTACCCTCCCTCACACACTGTCTCCAAATTTTCTCTACTTCAGAGTCAACTTTCCTTTCCTCTGTCACTTCAGTTCGGTTCCCACCCCCCAGCAATTCTAGTTTAAACTCTCCCCAATAGCCTTAGCAAACCTTCCCACCAGGATATTGGTCCCCCTTGGATTCAAGTGAAACTCATCCTTTTTGTACAGGTCCTGTCCCAGAAGAGGTCCCAATGATCCAGAACTCTGAATCCCTGCCCCCGCTCCAATCCCTCAGCCAGGCATTTATCCTCCACCTCATTCTATTCCTATACTCACTGTCACATGGCACAGGCAGTAATCTCGAGATTATTACCTTTGAGGTCCTGTTTTTCAACTTCTTTCCTGATTCCCTGTAGTCTGTTTTCAGAACCTCCTCCCTTTTCCTACCTATGTCGTTGGTACCAATATGTACCACGACCTCTGGCTGTTCACCTTCCCACTTCAAGGTATCATGGACGCAATCAGAAGCATCCTGGACCCTGGCACCTTAGGAACTGTAAGAATTTAGAATTATTGGCAATCATCTTGAATGTTTCAATAAAGATGTAGAATTGAAGGATGCAATCATCAAAAGTATTGTATGAAGGCAGTCATTACCTGGACTAGGTGCCTCTACTAATTTTACAGTCAATCAAAAGAACACAGCAGCGTGTCTGTAGTCCATCATATCTGACGGTGATAATGAAACCTCTGCAGGAGAGTTTTAAACTGGACAAGCTGCTGCACTGCGACACTTACACTCTCTCAACCTCGGAAGTACGGGTCCAGTGGTATGAGTAGTTGTCACTCACTTTGGTCTTCCTTGGTTGCAGTGCCTTGCCACGCCCTTCACTCTCCATGGAGCATCGCAGAACGGCCTCCTTGCCGTTGGATCTCACTGTTGATCTCATCTGCCCAGTCTGCTGGAGCTGACTTTGCATGCTAGGACAGGCATGTCCCCATCTCACTGGAGTATGATGCCCTCGGGCTACTCTCACCTGCTTTAGCCGGCCTGTTGGAGCGGTGTACCGGGACTTGGCCACTGCTGCTACTTGGAGCCACAGGTGACAGCTGAGTGTACAGTGGGGACCAAAGGTGAGTGAGCTGCCCCAGAATGGACAGGACAAGCCCCTTCACTAGAGGTGCTCCCCACCCCAGACCCCCCATACACGGCAGCATACACTGAATGAATTCTTCTGTTGATAACTATTTGGGATTAATACACAGATTTACACTACTGCAGTAACATTGGTAGTGTACTAATTTGTTCTGTATTTAATTTAAATGCATAATTCATTACTCAGTTAAATGGTAGTTTGCCTTTTTAATACTGTTTTATCTATTTCCATGAAACTTTGACTGATTGGGGCAGCTGCTTCTTTGGGCCAAAATGCTCTGGTCCTGGTGTGTTCCAATAAACTGGAATCTACTGTATATATTTTCTCTTGATTTGCACAATTTTTCTCCTTTTGCACACTGGCTGACTGGCAATTCCTGTGACACCGCTGGTACCAAACTGTATCACTGTCTGCTGTTCCTTTAGATTTATCAGTTTGGAGAGGGGGAGCCTGCTGCATGGGGAACAGCTTGCTCTCCACGTTGTACCACCCTGGCTTGTAAGATAGCTGGGATACAACATCCTTGGTCAACTCAACCACCTCTCTCTTTCTGATATATTGGATTAAACTCAACCAAGCATTCAATACGGACACAAACAAACAGAATTCATTCACGCGCACGTTCCCTTAAATCGGGTTCTCAGAAGCTGGCCCTACAACGAAGATTTTCACCCATATGTTCCACATCTCCAGCTTTCCTTTAAGCCCTGGTTTGCCTAGGCAAGCTTGTCTCTTTGCCTAATGAGCTGATAGCTAATTACTGAGCTGTTGTAAACTGTTAGTAAAGATGCTGTTCATAAATGTCATTCCCAATCATTTAAGAAAAACTTGCCAAGATCAGACATTCAGGACATGTTGGGGATCAGACTGAGGAAGTTGAGTGGAGATACATTGCACATTCCTGAAATTTGACTTCTATACTGTTATGACCTGGAATAGCATTTGGACAGTTATGTGAACAGGAAAGGTTTAAAAGGATATTGGACAAATGTGGGCAAAGCCATGCTGACTACCCCTACTAAGACTATGCTTCTCCAAAAGCTCACACATCCTGTCACTAAAAGTCTCCAATAGTTTGCCCACCGCTGAAGTAAGAATCACTAGATAATAATTTCCAAGATTAGCTCTACTCCCTTTCTTGGATAAAGAAATAACATTTGTCACCCTCCAATCACCTGGTACTACTGTGACCAGTGAGGATACAAAGATCATCGCTAAAGACACAACCATTTCTTCCCTTACTTCCCATAGTAACCTGTGATATAACCCATCTGGCTCCAGGAACCTTTCTATCCTAATATTTTTAAAATGTTCCAACACATCCTTTTACTTAACTTTGACATGTTCTAATTAGCAAATTTGCTGATGACACAAAGCTGGGTGGCAGTGTGAAATGTCAGGAAGCTGTTATGAGAATGCAAGGTGACTTGGACAGGTTGGGTGAGTGGGCAAATGTATGGCAGATGCAGTTTAATGTGGATAAATGTGAGGTTATCCACTTTGGTGGCAAGAACAGGAAGGCAGATTACTATCTAAATGGAGTCAAGTTAGGAAAAGGGGAAGTACAACAAGATCTAGATGTTCTTGTACATCAGTCAATGAAAGCAAACATGCAAGTACAGCAGGCAGTGAAGAAAGCTAATGGCATGCTGGCCTTTATAACAAGAGGAATTGAGTATAGGAGTAAAGAGGTCCTTCTGCAGCTGTACAGGGCCCTGGTGAGACCCCACCTGGAGTATTGTGTGCAGTTTTGGTCTCCAAATCTGAGGAAGGACATTCTTGCTATTGAGGGAGTGCAGTGTAGGTTCACAAGGTTAATTCCCGGAATGGCAGGACAGTCATATGTTGAAAGATTGGAGCGACTGAGCTTGTATACACTGGAATTTAGAAGGATGAGAGGGGATCTGATTGAAACATATAAGATTATTAAGGGATTGGACACGCTGGAGGCAGGAAGCATGTTCCCGCTGATGTCCAGAACTAGAGGCCACAGTTTAAGAATAAGGGGTAGGCCATTTAGAACTGAGATGCGAAAAAACTTTTTCACCCAGAGAGTGGTGGATATGTGGAATGCTCTGCCCCAGAAGGCAGTGGAGGCCAAGTCTCTGGATGCATTCAAGAGAGAGTTAGATAGAGCTCTTATAGATAGCGGGGTCAAGGGATATGGGGAGAGGGCAGGAATGGGTTACTGATTGTGTATGATCAGCCATGATCACAGTGAATGGCGGTGCTGGCTAGAAGGGCCGAGTGGCCTACTCCTGCACCTATTGTCTATTGTCTAGCATATGAGTCTGTTTTATGCTGTCCTTGTAAAATCAAGATCCTTCTCAATGGTTAATACTGAAGCAAAGTATTCATCAAGGACCTCCCCTACCTCCTCTCACTCCAGGCACAGTCCACTTCTATCCCTGATCAGTCCTACCCTCATTCTTTACATGTCATCCTGTTCTTTACATAAATATATAACACCCTGGGCTTTCCCTTAATCCTACTGGCCAAGACCCTTCTAGCTCTTCGTAGTCTATTCTTCAGCTCCTTTTGGCTACCTTATAACTCTCAAGAATCCTTCTCATCTCTGTGTCTTAAACCTTAAATAAGCTTCTTTCTTCCTTTTGACTAGATGTTCCACATCTTATAGTTACTTCACTTTTCACCCCTTCCTTGCCTCAGTGGGACAAAATATTCTGGAAACACTCAGCAGGTTGGGCGGCAACTGTGGGGAGAGAACAAGATGTAAGGTTCTGCTGCAAGATCATCAACATGAAGTATTAATTGATACTCCCTCCATACACACCTCCTGGACTGCTGACTATATGATTTCTTGATTCCTGAGTTACAGCAACTGCTGCTGTTAATCTTTTTTTTTAATTACAGGTTAAATTCTGAATTGAAATGCTGCAGGGTGAAGTAATTTTCAGCAATGGAAGCACTTCAGTTACTTCACTCCTGTTTCAATTTTGTGTGACAGGTCAGACAGCAGCTGCAAAGAATCAGAGTATTTTGTGTTCACAGAATATTTCAGAAGAACAGATGCCTTCCTTCACCATGGGAAAGAACTTGGGGTGATTACAGTTCTCTCTATTAATCACTCATAATGTCACATTAAAGTCCCATCAGATCACCTTTACCTGTGTGAAAAGTTAGTTTTGCTTTTAGAGAGTTAGAAAATTGCAAGTGGCCATTAGCTATCTGGTCCCACTGGTGTCAAACCACCTTCAAAACCTATACTCCGTCGCCACTTTATTAGGCACACCACTACACATGCTTGCTAATACAAATATCTAATCAGCCAATCAGGCAGCAGCAATTCAATGCATAGAAGCATGCAGACATGGTCAGGAGGTTCAGCTGTCGTTCAGATGGAGCGACTTGAGTATCTCAGAAACTGCTGAGCACTCGGGGTTTTCACACACAACAGTCTCTAGTGTTTGCGGAGAATGGCGCGAACAACAAAGAAAGTCAAATGCACGGCAGTTCTGTGGGCGAAAATGCCTTGTTAATGAGAGAGGTCAGAGAAGAATGACCAGACTGTTTCAAGCTGACAGGAAGGCGACAGTAACTCAAATAACCATGCTTTACAGGCATGCCCTGGGTGGTGGAAGTCTTCACTGATATGAATGCTACCTCCTTGAGACACTGCCTTTTGAAGGTGTCCTTGATGGACACACAACAGGTCAAACCTTGATGTTGATGGGCTACAGCAGTAGGAAACAGAAGGTAACTACTAAAGTGGCCACTGAGTGTAGGTTAGTGTAAACTTGTTTCTTTTTTCCCTCTTGTGTTTATTCAGTTCCCTTTGAGGACATCTGTACTGTCTGCCTCAGGTGGTCCCTGAGGTCTGAAATTCCCTATTATTTGTAACTCCCCCACACTTCCTGCCATTGTTCAGTGACAATCTTGCAGTTAGGATCATTGGAGAATGAGGGGAGGTTTGATTGAAATATAAATAAAAATACGAATGGATTTGATAAGTCTAAATGCAAGCAGGTTTTTGCCACTGTGGTTGGGTGAGACAAGAACTAGAGATCATGGGTTAAAGGTGAAAGGTGAAATAGTTAAAAGGAACATTTTGGGGATTTTCTTCACTCAGAGGCTGGTGCAAATTTGGATTGAGCTGCCAGCGAAAGTGGTGGATGCAGGTTTGATTTCAACATGTAAGAGAACTTTGGATAAGTACGTTGGTGGGAGGGGTATGGGGGTCTGTAGTCAAGCTGCATGTTGACTCAGTAAAATAATAGTTCAGCATAGACTAGAGGGGCCAAATGGTCTGTTTTGTGCTCTATGGCTCCTTGATCTCTCATACACATGGAAACATCTTAGAGTCAGAATAAGAAACATATAAATTCAGAAAGGAGTGAAAAATAGTGAGGTAGTGTTCAAGGATTCATGGACCACTCAGAAATCTGATGGCAGAGGGGAAGAGGTTGTTCCTGAACCATTGCATGTGTGCCTTCAGGCTCCTGTACCTCAGGCTGACGGGAGCAGTGAGGAAGGGGCATGTCCTGGGTGGTGGAAGTCTTCACTGATATGCATGTCATCTTCTTGAGACACTGCCTTTTGAAGATGTCCTCGATGGTGGGGCTGGGAGCCTGGTGCCCATGATGGAACTGGCTGAGTCTATAAGCCTCTGCAACCGCTTATGATCCGGTGCATTGGAGCTTCCATAGCAGATGGTGACGCAACCAATTGTGCTCTCCGTGGCACAGCCATAGAAATGTGCTAAAGCCTTTGGTGACAAACAAAATCTCCTCAAACACCTAATGAAATAGAGCCACTGCCGAGCATTCTTCATGATTTCATCAATGTGTCTTTCCCAGGACAGGGAGATCTCATTGAAACCTACCAAATATTGAAACGCCTAAATAGAGCAGATATGGAGAAGATGTTTCCAATAATGGGAGATTCTAGGACCAGAGAGTCCTAGACTCAGAATAGAAGGAAGGCTGACCCTTTACAACGGAGGAAGTGGAATTTCTTAAGCCAGGGGGTGGTGAATCTGTGGAATTAATTGCCACGGGTGGCTGTGGAGGCCACATCATTATGCATGTTTAAAGTGGAGTTTGATAGGCTGTTGATCAGCAGTGATGTCAAAAGTTACAGGGAGAAGGGAGAGGAATGAGGATGAAAGGGATAATAAGTCTACCATGATCGAATGATGGAGCAGACTTGATGGATCAAATGGCCTTTTTCCTCTCTTATATCTGATTGTCTTATGTCCAGGGTGTTGGGTGGGCAGCCGATATGCCACATGGCAGGCTAATTCACTAAGCTACCGAATATTCCACCAGGAGTTAGACCTTTGTTAGATCTCCTCGCCTCTTGCAAAGGCAGCAAGTGAGGAGGCACAATGACAATGAACATATTTGAAAAGCTGGTGGAATAAGAACTACTCTATCCAATTCAATAGTTAGTTCAAGTTCAAGTTTATTGTCATTCAAATGAATACGTGCAAACCACCTAATGAAGCAATGTTCCTCTGGACCTAGTTGCACAATGCAGTAATATAACTCACACACAACACTTAAAGTAATATAACCACAAATAAATGAACAAATAATAAGGTGCATTTAGGACACACAAGTTAAAACAAAACAATATAATGCTACTAGCACTTCATACATGATCAGACCTGGGTGCTGGCAGTGAGTTCAGTAGTCTCACAATCTGGGAAAAGAGATCATAATAGTCCTACAAATTGACATATAAACAGCTCAGATCTCACATGTGACACCCACATTTTCCCAAACAATTCTAAACTGTCAGAAAAGGAATCATTATAGATTGCAGGAGGAAGGAATTCAGAATGCCATGTCAGACTTAAAACGTACTATAAATGACAATAGGAAATATATATTAAATATCAAATACAGTGAGTAGTGCAAAAAGGGAGCAAAATAGTGAGGCAGTGCTGATGGATTCACTGTCTGTTCAGAAACTGATGGTGGAGGGGAAGAAGCTGTTCCTAAAACATTGAGTGTGTGTCTTCAGGCTCTCTATGATGGTAGTATTGAGAAGAGGTCTGATCTCTGATCTGAGTGCCTCTGCTCTAGATACAGTGCAGAAGGGATTTGCAAAGATGTTTCTAGGGATGATAGACTGGAGAAGCTGGGATTGTCCTTGGAACAGAAGAGGTTGCAATGACAGGGATGTGAAATACAGTTCCTTCATTTGTACCTCCACTTCTGCACCCTGGAGGAGTCCACATGAAAAGGAGAGGTGATGGGCAAGAAGGGGAAATAACTTCACCGAATTTTACTCAACCCAACACAAAACTGTTCCCTCAGCCTGTGGACTCACTTTCATGGACTCTTCATCTTACGTTCTTGATATTTATTACTTGTTTATTGATTATTATTATTTGTTTGTTTAATATTTTTCTTTATGCATTTGGAGTTTGTTAACTTCTGCACATCAGTTGCTCTTCCATCTTATGTCTGGCTTTTCAATGATTCTATTGTGTTTGTGCGAATTCCTACAAGAAAAAGAGTTGTATATGGTGATACATCTATATATATATATAGATGTACATACATATACATACATATATAGATATACATACATATACACACTTTGATAACACTTTGATACTTTGAATTTGAGATTTGTGAAAAGCTTTTTCCAATACCTAACATTTCACGTGGTGGTTACAAAACTGGCATATCAGAAACAATTAAAAAAAGCTCCCTCAAATCACCAGTCATGGGAGAATCACATGAGCTAAAGAAACCTATTCAAACATTTAAGAAATATAATTAACAAGGGTTGGGTGGCTGAGATGAGCTCAGTCTTGTTATTCTCATTCCTCACCTCTCCCAGAATCACTATCAGCCCCACCACAAACTCTAGCAGCATTCCTATGCATTCATAAGTTCTTCCAGTGACCTCCTGAGCATAGTTAACCACCAGGGCTGTGCCACAAATGACAGCCAGGGGAAAAAAAACACAAGGGCATCAAAAAAAGTGGCAAGCTTCTCCTTTCTCATTTGTTCTATGTGTTATTTATGTTATAATGATGATGAGAGACAGGAAAGGGCGGTGATACATCTAGCTGAGACAGTTTGAGACTGGCAAATCCAGATTTCCCATTCTGGCTTCCCTCTTACCCCTTCTGTTCACCTCCCTCTGGTGCCTTACCTCCTTCCCTTTCTCACATAGGCCACTCTCCTCTCCTATCAAATTCCTCCTTCTTCATCCATTTACCTTTTCCACCTATCACCTTCCAGCTTCTCACTTCATCTCACCCTCCCCCTCACCTGATCTCAAGAATCACTACACCCCCCTTTTCTCTCACTCTTTTTCCATTCCACTGGCTCCCCTCTTACCCCTTCCCTTCACCATATCTGCCCATTATCTCCCTCTGGTTCCCCTCATCCTCCTCCTATCAGATTCCTTCTTCAGTCCTTAACCTCTTCCACTATCACCTCCCAGTTTCTCACTTCAATCTCCCTCCCCCAGCCTTCCCTCTCACCTGGTTCCACCTATTACCTGCTTGGACTCCTCCCTCTTCCCCCATCTTCTTATTCTGGCTTCTCTCCTCTTCCTTTCCAGTCTTAATGAAGGGTCTTAGCACAAAATATTCACTGTTTATTCCTCTCCATACATGCTGCCTGACCTGCTGAGTTCCTCCAACATTTTGTATGTGTTACTTTGCATTATTGTTTTAGGGCTAGTTAAGGTGAACATAGAACCTGGAACCCAGAACATAGAGCAGTACAGCATAGGAACAAGCCTGTTGGACCACAATGTTGTGTCAAACTTGTTAAACTAGTAAGCACTGAACTAAATTAATCCCTTCTATCTACATATGGTCCATATTCCTCCAGTCTGCATTCCTCATGTGACTTTCTAAGAACCTCTTAAACACTGTTGCATTTGCCTCACCTCCACCCTGGCAGCTAATTCCACAGCCTGTGTGAAAAATCACTTGGCCCACACACCTTCTTTGAACTTACCCCTTTCACTTTAAATGCGTGATTTCTAGTATTAGACATATTGACATTGGGATAAAGACATCATCTATTCTAACTTTCTCTCCGGTAATTTGAGATTTTGGAACAGTCCATTAAACCTGAACTATTCATTATTTTTTGCACGATTTATTTATTTTGTAACTTACGATAATTTTATGTCCTTGCACTGTAGGGCCACCACAAAACAGCCATCAGTGATAATAACCCTGAGTCTGATTAATCAGGTGTCTCGCCAGCCTCTGACACTCCAGAGAAAGCAACCCAAGTACTTCTGACCAGCTGCTTAAGTTTAACTTGCGGTCATAGTGTCACCAGTTGCTAAAGCTGGGGTTGTCCCCAAGCGCTAAGGCTAGGGGAGGTGGTATTGGGAGATCACAACATAAGTGGCTTCTTTAAACCAATGCATAGACCATGACGCTGTGGGACTTGGGCTAAGGAGTGTTGTACTCACAAAAGAGTCACTAAAATATATCTGTTGTTACAATGTGAGCCATGCCCATTCCTGGAAGCAAACCTGGAGGTGCACTACCAAACACAGAAGAAAGCTGTAACTAACCACAGGAATCTCTTTTAGTTTTATAAACCTTTCTTCTCTCCTCTCAAAGTCTAGTTCTCCCATTATTACGGGCGGCCATTTTCCAATGCCACCTGACAACCCCTTTCAAACAGCAATGTCGTACCTCTGGGATCTAGCCTTCCACCCCCTCAAAGCCAACCCAACATCACTGGGGTTCCAATAGCTCGAAGGATTCCACTCCACTTATAATTTTTACAGCTCAGTTGCTTCAGGTTCAGGAAGAATGTGTCAATAGCTGGCTCAGTTTTGAATGCTCATCTTCTCAACAGACTCTGAGCCAACTTATAGAGCATAAAACAGTGCAGCACTGTACAGGCCCTTCAGCCCACAGTGTCATGCTGGCCTTTTAACTGCTCTAAGATCAATCTAAGCCTTTCCTCCCATATTGCTTTCCAATTATCTCCATACATGTGCCTATCTAAAAGTTGCTTAACTGCCCCTAATCTATCTGCCTCTACCATCACCCCAGGCATGGTGTTCCATACACCTACCACTCTCTGTATAAAGAATTTACTTCTAACATCCTCCCCTGTACTTTCTTCCAATCATTTTAAAATGATCACCCCTGATATTAGCCACTTCCGCCCTGGGCAAAAGTCTCCGACTATCCTCTCAATCTATGCTTCTTATCACCTTGTACACCTCCATCACGTCAAACCAAAAACACTTTGAGAGAAATCCTGGTGAAGGGTCTCAGCCCAAAATGTTAACTGCTTATTTATTTCCATAGATTCTGCCTGACCTGATGAGTCCCCCTACTATTTTGCATTTATTGCTCTATAGAGAAATAAAAACTCTGTTGGGGTAGTCAGCAGAGGAATTACTTCCAATGCCCGACACAATATTTGTTTCCTCAGTCAATAGCTGAAGAGCAAAACACACAAGATGCTGAAGCAACTCAATGGGTCAGGCAGCACCTGTGGAGGGAAGTGTTTCCTATCGAGACCTTTCATCTGGACTGAAGGTCAGACTTTGAGTTGGCTGGAATGTTGTAGGTTCTGACCGGGTTGAGCTATGCCTCTTATACATCTTTATTTTCATCATCCTTTCCTCCAAGCTCAATCGATTCACATAAGTCATGTCCTGTAATCCAGGCAGCAACCTAATAACTCTCCTCTGCACCCCCTCTACAGCTTCCACATCCGTCCAATTACGAGGCAACCAGAACTGAGCACAATTCTCCAAGACTGGTCTACCTTCTTGAATGGTTGTAGTTACTTAGTAGAAAGAGTTTCTGCAAGTTCAAATTCCTTGGCATTATCTTATCAGAGGACCTGTTCTGGGATCAGCACGCAAGTGTCATCACAAAGCACCTCTACTTTCTTAGAAGTTTATTTTGATTTGTCATTTCATCTAAAACTTTGACAAGCTTCTATAGATGCACAGTGGAGAATATCCTAACTAGTTGCATCATGGCCTAGTATTGAAACACCAATGCCTAGGAAGGGAAAAGTCTACAATAAGTGATGGATACAGCTCAGTCCATCATAGACAAATCTCTTCTCGTTATTAAGTAAGTTTTGTACATTCATGTGAAGTGCAGAAAGGAGTACCCATCATCAAGGACCCCATCCCGGCCATGCTTAGTTTCTGCTACTACCATCAGACGGCAGGTACAGGAGCTTTAGATGCCACACCAATTATTCACGAACAATTATTACCCGACAAGCAAGAGGCTCCTGAACCAGTGCGGAGAACTTGACTCACCACAGCTTTGAACAGAGTCTACAACCTACTGACTCACTTGCAATTACTCTTTACCATTTACATTCTCCGTACATTTTATTTCTTTTATTTGCACAATTTATCTTTTTTGGGTGTCAATATTTGTTTATGTATATTTTTCATAAATTCTATTGCAATGTTTTATTTTTCTGTAAATGCCTGCAAGAAAATGAATTTCAAAGCAGTATGTGTTAACATACATATACAAACGTACTTTGATCATTAACTTTACTTTGACTTCGACTTTGCAGTGTTGTTAGATAAATTGAAGAACCTAAGGAAAAAGGGGAAGGGTAGCTCAAACATAAGGTCACCAAGTTCAAGGTCACATGCAGCTTACATATCTCCTTGTTCAAGGAGTTCAATCATGGCCTCAGGTTCTCTTTCCCATCTGCTCGCCTTGTCCTTTCATGCCCCAATCATCCAGATTTTAGATACAAAGTTTCCAGGTTTGAACAATATATAACCAAGATGAGATGGTGGGTGAGGAAGGTTGTTGGTGTTTCCATGGAGTGAGTGCCCTTATCCTTCTTGTGTCTTGGAAGATTTGGAAGCAAGGTATCGAACCATCACTACATGATTTTGTGAGTGTGTGTGTGTGTGTGTGTGTGTGTGTGTGTGTGTGTGTGTGTGTGAGTGTGTGTGTGTGTATGTGTGTGTGTGTGTGTGAGTGTGTGAGTGTGTGAGTGTGTGTGTGTGTGTGTGAGTGTGTGAGTGTGTGAGTGTGTGTGTGTGTGAGTGTGTGTGTGTGTGTGTGTGTGAGTGTGTGTGTGTGTGAGTGTGTGTGTGTGTGTGTGTGAGTGTGTGAGTGTGTGTGTGTGAGTGTGTGTGTGTGAGTGTGTGTGTGTGTGTGAGAGTGTGAGTGTGTGTGTGTGTGTGTGTGTGAGTGTGAGTGTGAGTGTGTGTGTGTGTGTGTGAGTGTGTGTGTGTGTGTGTGTGTGAGGGTGGTGTAGGTATGAGGAGATCTTTATCTTTGCAAGTCAGGCAGCATCCATGGACAGGTCAATGTCCCAAGTTGGGATCCTTCATATGTGGCACCTTGATGAAGGATCTCTGCTGTCCATTTCCCCCCACTGAGTCAGATACAAATTCATTTATTTGTTTATCACGTGTAGAAACAGACAGTGAAATGGGTTAACAGCTAACAAACCAAAGGGTATTCTGGGGGCAGCCCGTAAGTGTTGCCACACAGTCCAGCACCAACATAACATCCAGATTATAAAGTTCAAAGCTCAAAGTAATGTTAATCCAAGTATGGATACAGTATGTCCTCAAATCATTTTCTTGCAGACATTCACAGTAGGACAAAGAAATACAATAGAATTTTAAAAAACTACGCACAAACTCAGACTGTCAAAACAACTGAATGAAAAAGGGAAACTGCAAATACAAAAAAAAACAAATAAAATTAAATAGGTAAGTAAATAACACTGAGAACAGGAGTTGTAGAGTCCTTGAGAGTGAGTCTGTAGGTTGTGGAGTCAGTTCAGAGTTAAGGTGAGTGAAGTTATCCACGCTGGTTCATGGTGTGACAAGAGGCCTCGGGGAGGATGGTAAGGACCCAAGTTCAGGAGCATCAGAAACTAGACTGAAGACACAATTTTGAGATTGAGACAAGAGCAGGGTTCTTGACTAGATGCAAGACAGGAATCTAAGCGAGGCAGAAATCCAAAAAAAGCTGACAATTAGGCACCGAACCTAAGGCCAGGTACTCTTTGAATATTAAAAAGGGCTGTGCCAGCTATCCTTACTCCAGAGAATCAGAGCATCCAAATCCCGGAAATGGCAGGGTCAGGTGTGTACCGTAACAGGCCCTCCTTCCCTACAGCCATCTCCTGACTGCCCTGGTTGCTCAGGTGGTAATCATAGATCAGAGCTGGGTCCAGGATGTCCCCTTCAGGAACCCAGCACTGTTCCTCAGGTCTAAATCCTTCCCAGTCAACAAGTAACTGCCGAACACCCTGAACAGTTTGTGAATCCAGAATTCTCTTTAACCTGTTCCCCTTTAACAAATCTAGGTGGTGGGGGGGCTAAATGACTGGTCCTCACAATTTCAACTTGGAAAGATGGAAAGTGGGATTAATCTTAAGGGTCTTGAAGAGCTGCAAAGTGCAAGCTACTGGGTTCACTTTCTTAAGAACCTTGAAGGGGCCAATGAACTTCAATGCCAGTTACCTTGACTCCATCCGGACAGGCAAATCCTGAATAGACAGCTAGGCTTATTGCCCAGGCTGCAAAGCTGGTCCCTGTCTTCTCTTACAGTTGGCCTTCAGTTCAGCCTTGCAGGTAGAAGCCAACAAAATCTCCCTTACCCTAGTCCATTTCTCTTTGGAGGGTTGGATGAGATCTTCAACAACAGGAACCCAATCTCAGCCTCCCGCTCAGGGAAGAGTAGTGAAGAAAACTCAAATTGCCACTCAGACGGGGACATCCCCGTGCAGAAAGATATAGTGTGTCTTGGGTGACCCCTGCCAACACCAAATGATCACCTGTTCTTTCTGAGGCCAGGTGTCTCAGGGTTCGCTCCATATCCTGGTTCACTTGAAACCCAGAGGAAAAGCTCACTGCAGCCCTGATCAAAATGCCTTATAAAAATACAACATAAATTGTGGACCCCAATCTAACAGAATGTCCACCAGAAATCCATGGACCCTGAAGACCTAATAAGAGACAATCTTAGCCAGTTCTGCTGCCAGTGGTGGGTTGTCCAACACTGAATTTATAGGCTTTTGAGAAACAATCCACCATCACCATGATGACAATCTTTCCCTTGGAAAGCAGAAGACCCATGGAGATGTGTGCCCATGGTCTGTCCAGAACAGATAGAGAGTGAGGGAGCCACTAAGGGTTGGGTGAGAAGTTCCTGGTTCTGGGCTTGCCCATATTGTTGGATTTCTCTAGCCATTCCAGGCCACCAGTGTCTCCTCTTAATGAACTTGAGGGTTCTGCTGACTATTGGGTGAGTGTTCATTGTAGATGTAGAACCTTAGAACTGACAGAACTTGGGATGGATAGAGCAGGAAACCCAGAGGAGTGTTCTTGGGAATCTCCCCATGCACCTGGGCCTTCTGAACAAGTGCATCAATACCCCAATGAATGGGTGCTGTCACCTTGGCTTGGGACAAAATGGTCCTCTTTTTCAGGTTCGTCGAACAGTCAAGGCATCCAGTTTTTGATTCTTTGAGCCTGAACTGAACCAAATAAACTCTACTTGGGCTTCCAGCCGGGTACAGGTATCGATTATAATTGACGCTTTGATGATAAACTCTGCCATGTTCATCATAAAGATTGCAGAACTTGTCATTGAAACGCCGGTTAAAATCAATACCTGTACCCGGCTGGAACCCGAGAAGAGTTTATTCATTATATATGCTAGGGAAGCATTAGATTCTTTTTCAACGGTCAAAAAAGTAGACCTCCTGGCCTGCCTGGAATTCAGTCTTTTGGCTTCCTGAATATAAGCCAGGTTTCTGTAGTCTATTTACATAATAAAAACATTCTTGGCCCTCTCAAGACAGTGATGCCATCCTCCAAGTCCAACTTGACCACAAGCAGCTCTCTATTTCCAGTATCATTGTTCGCCTCCGCTGGGGATAGTTGCCTGAAGAAGAATGCGCATGGGAGCAGGTTATTGTCTGAGGGTGTCCTTTGAGACAAAACTGCACTGACTCCAATGTCCAGGGCATCCACCTCCATGGCGAAGGGAAGGTATTTGAGTTCTGCAAAAGCAGCCTCCGCTTCAGTCGTCCAAACAATAGGGCCCGTGAATCTCTTAGCTAGTACTGTCAGCGAAGCCGCCTCCGAGTTGAAAAGTTCCTGATGAACTTTCTGTAAAAGTTGGTAAATCCCAGAAATCACTGGATTTGTTTCACACTGGATGGTTGTGGCCAATCTCTGACTGCCTCTGTCTTATTAGGGTCCATCTTGGGATTGACAATAGAGATGATAAACTCAAAAATGCAACAGTGGTCACATGAAATTCAGTTTCTTCAAGCTTGACATAAAGTCCTTGATCGAGAAGTTTCTTTAAGATATCCCTAACATAAGCGATGAGCTCCTTCATTAGGATGTCATCCAAGTAGACAAAGGCGTAGGTATGGATAGCATCCTAGAGCACGTTGTTTATGAAGGCCTGGAAAACTACTGGTGTATTTGCGAGGCCAAAGGGCATGACCAGGTACTCATAGTGCCCTGTCAGTGTGTTGAATGCCATCTTCCACTCATCACCCTCTGTTATGCAGACCAGATTGTATGTGCTCAGCAAGTATAGCTTCAAGAATATTCTTGCTCCTTGGAGAATCTCGAAGGCAGTGTTCATGAGTGGAAGGGGTAATGATTGTTTTGCGATTCAGTCCTCTATAATCAAAGCATGGCAGCAGGCTCTGTCCTTTTTCTGTATGAAGAAAAACCCTGTACCAGCTGGTGAAGTGGAGAGCCGGATGAATCCCATATTAACTATCTCCTCTTTGTATTCCTCCATGGCGCCTCTCTCCAGGCCAGAAAACACGTACAGTTGACTCCATAGAGGGCAAGTGCAGGCAGTTGGTCTTTTGCACTGAGATAAGGTCAGTGTGGTGGAAGAGTAGAGGCCTTTATCTTACTGAGGACCACTTCCAAAAGCTTTGTAGATGAAAGGGATTTTGACTGGCTTGGGTATTGCAACTACCCTGAGCATCCCTCTGAGGATGACTCCCGAGATTCCTTAGGTAGTGGGGTAATTCGGCAGAACTCTGAATCTCCACCACAGATTCACTAGATGCTGAAACAGTGTCCAAATTGGAGTCCTTATTTGATTCCAGAGACCTAACTATATTGGAGTCCAATTCTTCACCTGTGTCCTCAGACAACGGCAATGAGGCACTACAAATAGGCTCTGTCCTCCTGGGACTAGGCTCTGAGGAGCTACATTTTAGAGCATTTCCCTTAGATGGAACCCAGTGATTGGTTCCCCTAGGCTTTGTGGCTAGGGCTCCAAAATTCTTGGGCACCTCCTTGGCGAGTTGCTTGAACTAGAGAGCATTTCTCCCTCACTCCTGACTACACAGGGTCAGGAGTCACACGTTCTTGCTGACTGGAGCTTGGAGACAGGACTGAATTTTCCAAAAGCTGAGCAAGTCTGCCTTCTTGTCGGTCATTGGTCTTGGGAGAGTCTGGGTGTTGAAATACCAAACCGAAAACCGAAAACCTCAATTGCGTAGTTGGCTGTTGACTGACTACCTTGACACATCTTCATCAGGCAGTACGAGGATCCGTTGTCTCTGGCAGGATGATGGAATACCCTCATCATTGTGTTCATGAATTCTTCCAAGCCAGAGCAAATCTCCAACCTTCGTGGTAGCCCAGAGCAAAGCTCTGTTGGTCATGAAGGCTTCCTTTCTGCACTCTGTAGTAAACCAGGATGGTTGGTTTCAAACTCCCATGAGCACTGTGTGAGGAAGCCACGGCAAGAACCTGGGTCACCACCGAATCTCTCTGGGGTCAGAGGATGGATTGATTCCACAGCACGACTGGCAGCCTCACCCAAGTGACACTGGTTTCCTCCTTGCCATGGCAACCTGGAGGTCGTGTATCCCCAGGCTCTGTCTCGAAGTTTTCTCACTGTGGCTGTGCACAGCTGACAAGAATTTCTGATACCTGCGGGTGCATGCTAGATATAATCGTACTGTGATGAGAGGCCAAGATTAGCTCCCAAGTACTGGAGTATCCAAAACTAGACTAGAGACACGACCTTGGGATTGAGATGAAAGTAGAGTTCTTGACTAGACGCTAGATGAGGACCCAAACAAGGCAGAGTTCCGAAAACATAGTCGCAGACTGAACTAAAGTTGAGCTGATGATTGAGCACCAAACTTGAGATCAGGTACTCTTTAAATATTAAAATCCTGGTGCCAAACCATGGCCACCAATTAGCACAGTGGCCCTGAATCTTTAAAGGGGATGTGCTAGCTATTGATACTCTGGAGAATCGGAGTGTCTAAAGTCCAGAAGCTGGCATGGTCAGGTGCGAACCATAACAGATGAATGAAGGGTAATAATTGTACCTGAACATGGTTATGTGAGACCTAAGGCTCCTGTTCCTCCTTTAGGACAATTTGTGTGTTTGCATTATACCTAGCTCTGGTTTGAGGGGACTAATAAGAGTACTTGGTTTGTGTTTTTGTTGGATTAATCCAAACTTGGAATTTTGGGACTCACAATGGACAGAAGTGAGCTTAGAGCGAAGGCATGATTTAGACTGTTCCAACATATAGGTGACAATACATTTTAGCTCTCTGACAATGATAAAAGTTCACCAAGTGAAATAAAACTGATGAAATGTGTTACCTACCTTGAAAATAGATCTAATGTTTGGAAGAGATTTCATCTTGAGGGCCATGAAAGCTAATAAATCTAAAACACGAACTTTGTTTCCCTCTGTGGAAGCTGAATGATCTATAATGTATTTGCAGCGTTTATTATTCTCATTTCATATATCACCAGAACCATTGTCATTGCAATAATCAAAACCCACCACTCTGGTCATCCCCTCTTCTCTCCCTCCCTTTAGGCAGAAGACACAAAAGCTTGAAAGCACATTCACCAAGCTCACAGATAACTTCAACCCTACTGTACAATAGAACAATAAAATAGCCTTCTGAGCTCACAATCTACCTCATTATCATCTTGCCCCTTATTGTCTGCCTGCACTGCACTTTCTCTGTTACACTTTATTCTGCATTCTGTTATTGTTTACTTTGGACTACCTCAATGTCCTGTGTAGTGCTTTGATCTGTATGAGCAGTATGCAAGACAAGTTATTCATTGTATCTCTGTACTTGTGGTTTACTTTACATTCACAACTGATCCCAAGTTGACACAATGACACATGCTGTTTGGTCAGACATCGAGACTACATTACGTCAGGCCAGAGTGGAAACATTTAGAATTTCCCCTCAATCACATTTGATGACCACAATTGAAACCAACTAAGAATGATTTCACACAAAGAACTGATATGTAACCATTCAGTCACTATTTTCTGGAGAAATTATCCTGCTGTTACTGGTAGACATTGCTGTAGTTTACAATTTCTCCATACTTTAAATATAGCGTTTCCTAAGCAAACTAACTTTTTGTTTCACAGTAAATTAATGATTGTATGGTTTCCCCACTACCAATTATTTTCTCTCTTATTTTCTCTTATTATTACCCTATTTATGTTTTTATTTAGGATAGGTTGTGTAAAGAAGTCTATGACCTCAGTAAAAGGTATAGTGATATGTGAAATTACATAAATGTGTCTGTTTATTTGTTTTGTTCCAATCAGTTCTTGGGTGGTCCTCAGTGAAAACAGAACAACTAAATAAAATTCACGCCTTGGGTTTTGTGTAATTATTTTCTTTTCAATAGAAGTAAATTTCCCTTTATAACCAACTTTTGGGAAGCTAAATCAAAATCGGTTTTATTATCGCTGACTTAGATGAAGTTTGTTGTTTCATGGCAGCAAAATCATAAAATTACCAAAATAAATAGTGCAAAAAAAAGGAAGCAAGACTGAGGTGGTATTCATAGTTTTGTGGACGAATCAGAAATCTGATAGTGGAGGGGAAGAATTGAGTGTGGGTCTCAGGACTCCTGTACCTCCTCTTCAAGATGGTGAGTGTCCTTAACGATGGATGCTGCTTTCTTGAGGCAACACCTCTTAAACATGTCTTTGACAGTAGGGAGGGTTGTGCCCATGATGGAGCTGGTTGAGTGACTGATGAGTGGGCAGTGATGGCATCATGTTCAGTACATACGTACATCGTAGACCAAAGAGCTTGTTCCTGTGTAGTTCTATGTTCAATGCTCTGAGCTCTGCACTCACTGGCTGCTTGATTAGGTATGTGTGTACACCAGCCTGTTAATGCAAATATCAAACCAGCTAACCATGCGGTAGAAACTCAATGCATGAAAGCATGCAAACATGACCAAGAGGTTCAGTGTTCATACCATGCATCAGAAAGAGAAAAAATCTGATCTAAATGACCTCGACTATAGATTGATTGTTGGTGCCAGTCTGGTTGAACACAGAACACAGAGCACAGTACAGACCTTTCAGCCCACAATCTTGTGTCAACCCTTTGAATGTCTCAGAAATAGCTGATATGCGATTGTCAAGCACAACAATCTCTAGAGTTCACAGAGTACGGTGTGGAAAAAACACATCCAGTGAGCAGCAGATCTGTGGGTGAGAATGCCTTGTTAATGAGGGAGGTCAGAGGAGAATGGCCGGGCCGGTTTAATCTGACAGGAAGGTGATGGTAAAGTAACTCAAGTAACCATGCATGAACAGTGGTGTGCAGAAAGAGCATCTCCGAATGCACAGCATGTCGAACCCTGAAGTGGATGGCCACAGCAATAGAAGACCACAGCAGGTTCTACTCCTGTACCTCTTAAAGTGGCCTTTAAATGTATGTTCAATGTTCTATGATCTGTGAATTTATGAAGTCACTTGCCTGTTGCCTGTCAATTGCCTTCCACTGTGTTATTCCACTGGCTGCAGAGAGAGCAGGTGCAATGGGATGCTGGAGAGTCAGCTACGGTGGCACGCAAAAGTTCGGGCTCAACTGGTCAAAATTTCTGTTACTGTGAATAGCTAAGTGAGTAACAGATGACCTGATTTCCAAAAGGCATAAAGTTAAAGATGACACATTTCTTTCATATTTTAAGCAAGATTACTTTTATCTTTTAGTTTCAAAATAACAAAAAAGGAAAAGGGCCCGAAGCGTACATTTGGAAACCCTGCATGGTCAGTAACAAGCAAGTATCACAGCTTGTAAATGCTTTCTGTAGCCAGCTAAGAGTCTTTCAATTCTTGTTTGGGGGATTTTCTCCCATTCTTCCTTGCAAAAGACTTCCAGTTCTGTGAGATTCTTGGGCCGCCTTGCAAGCACTGCTCTTTTGAGCTCTATCCACAGATTTTCGATGATGTTTAGGTCAGGGGACTGTGAGGACCATGGCAAAACCTTCAGCTTGTGCTTCTTGAGGTAGTCCTTTGTGGATTTTGAAGTGTGTTTAGGATCATTATCCTGGTGTAGAAGCCATCCTCTTTTCATCGTCAGCTCTTTTTTTTACAGACGGTGTGATGTTTGCTTCCAGAATTTGCTGGTATTTAATTGAATTCATTCTTCCCTCTACCAATGAAATGTTCCCCGTGCCATTGGCTGCAACACAAGCCCAAAGCATGGTCGATCCACCTGTGTTTAATAGTTGGAGAGGTGTTCTTCTCATGAAATTCTGCACGCTTTTTACTCCAAACATACATTTGCTCGTTGTGGCCAAAAAGTTCTATTTTAACTTCATCAGTCCATAGGACTTGTTTCCAAAATACATCAGGCTTGTTTAGATGTTCCTTTGCAAACTTCTGGTTCTGAATTTTGTGGTGAGGACGCAGGAAAGGTTTTCTTCTGATGACTCTTCCATGAAGATCATATCTGTGCGGGTGTCGCTGCACGGTAGACCAGTGCACCACCACTCCAGAGTCTGCTAAATCTTCCTGAAGGTCTTTTGCAGTAAAACGAGGGTTTTGATTTGCCTTTCTAGCAATACTATGAGCAGTTCTCTCGGAAAGTTTTCTTGGTCTTCCAGGCCTCAACTTGACCTCCACTGTTCCTGTTAACTGCTATTTCTTAATTACATTATGAACTGAGGAAATGGCTTCCCGAAAACGCTTTGCTATCTTCTTATAACCTTCTCCTGCTTTGTGGGCATCATTTATTTTAATTTTCAGAGTGCTAGGCAGCTGCTTAGAGGAGCCCATGGCTGCTGATATTTGGGACAAGGTTTGAGGAGTCAGGGTATTTATAAAGCTTTGAAATTTGCATCACCTGGCCTTTCCTAACGATGACTGTGAACAAGCCATAGCCCTAACAAGCTAATTAAGGTCTGAGACCTTGGTGAAAGTTATCTGAGAGCTCAGATCTCTTGGGGTGCCCAAACTTTTGCATGGTGCTCCTTTCCTTTCTTTCACTCAAAAATTGTACAAAACAAAAATAATACACTAATCTTGAAAAGAATGTTTCATCTTTAACTTTATGACTTCTAGGGATCAGTTCATCTTCTGCTCACTAAACTACTTACAGTAACAAAAGTTTTGACCGGGGTGCCCAAACTTTTACATGCCACTGTATAGGGGACATCAATTCACTCTACGCATTCAAACTAATCTTTTTCTCAGGGTAAGGTGGTGCCCCGTTCCTGGGCCCCCTAGCACCAGTTGTGGAAGGCTTCAGTTACAGTGGAACTTTACTGAATTTGCTTTATTGTAAATCACTGATAAAGATCCACATCCCTCAACGGAAATTCGGAGGGGTCACTGTTACACTCCAGCAAGCTGGGACAAGAGCCCGGAGTCAACGTGTGAGATGACTGCGCACTTCTAAGGATAAAATCAGAGAACCAAACGACGACAATAAATCATACTGTACAATGACAAAAGCCACGGCCTTCCTAGAATTCTGTTATAATCTGGAAAGCACCTTCGACCTTTACTGGAACCAAGCACTCGCACTAACCACAATCACCGAATTAAAACCCAGAGGAAATTACTTCACTCCCCATCGATAAATTTACATCTTTGGTTCAGTGTTATTCCACAGATGTCTGCATTTACTGTCTTTTTTTATCTAAAGAAATGAGACTGTTAGTGCTTAAGAACTCTATACTTAAGATCAAAATCCAAACATATTTGAGCTGATTACACTTCAAGGAATTTTTCCTGAAAGACAACACAAAGGCAGCACAAGCAGCTGCCATCTTGATTAGAATAAGATTTCAGAAACTGGATTCAGATTTAGATTACTTTATTAATTCAAGATTTCATTTTTCTTCAGTACACAAGGTCTGTATAAGGAGACCGAAATGATTGTTACACCAGATCTGATGCAGCGCAAAAAAACACAGTAAAAATACACAATCCTACAAAACAAACGTACAAGTAACTGTTGAGAGTGGCCGTATATACACAAGACTAGCTTATATACACACAGACTGACTGTTATGTGCATAAAATGCCACTGGGTGCAGCATTACCTGATCATTAGGTAATTCTGACAGGAAATGATAAAGTGACAATGCGACTCATGGCAAGAGGAACTTTTCTGAGTAACTAGGTATCTGAATCTGAGTATCAGAGAGTGGTCAGCGAGTACCATGCCTTTCCAGGGTTGCTGGTAGAGGCAGATATGTCAGGAGCATTTAAGAAACTCTCAGATAGGCATACGGATAGTAGAAAAAAAAGAGGGCTATGTAGGAGTAACACACACGAAATGCTGGAGGAACTCAGTAGCTCAGGAAGCATTTATGGAGAGGAGTTAACAGTTGACGTTTCTGGCTGAGGTCTTCACCAAGACCTGGTGAAGGGTCTTGGCACAAAGCATTGACTATATATTCCTCTTCTTAGACTCTGCCCGATCTGCTGGGTTCCTCCCACATTTTATGAATGTACTCCTTTATTTACTGAGCAATGCAGTCCGGATTCTGTGTGTTACTCTGGATTTCTAGTACCTGCAGAATCTCCTGTGTTTAGGGCTATTTGGGAGGGAAGGGTTAAACTGATCCGAGAGTAGGTTTAAGGGTTGGTGTGACAGAGTGGGCGGAATGGTCTGTACTGTATTGTAGAGTTCTATGTTCTATAGTTTATACACCAGTGAAATTGCTTGCTTGCCTGAAGCCAATGTACCTCAACAAGCTGGTGCTTGTTGAGGGAATTTCTTTTTCACCTTCTGAGTATTTCCGAGAATGACATGCGACTGTGGTTTCTGAGGTGGCTGACAAGACCAATGTCAGAGCCACAGATTCTGCTGCCATTAGGGCAGAGCGTAGTTGGCAGAGGCTGTGGGTCGGTAGTTTTGTAATTCTTCCACTATTCATAGCAACAAACACAAAATGTTGAAGGAACTCAGCAGGTCAGATAGCACTTATGGAGGGGATTAAGTGGTTGACATTTTAGGCTGACACTCCATATCAGGACTTCCATGATTTATACTGAGTGCTCCCAACAAGTGAGCCAAGGTTTTATCTGCCTCCATCTATCATTCATAGATCCATAGATTAATATGGCAAGGCCCTTAGAAACATAGAAACCCGACAGCACAATACAGGCCCTTAGGTCCACAAAGTTGTGCCAAACATGTCCCTACCTTAGAAATTACTAGGCTTACCTATAGCTCTCTATTTTACTAAGCTCCATGTACCTATCTAAAAGTCTCTTAAAAGACCCTATTGTATCTGCCTCCATGACCGTTGCCGGCAGCCCATCCCACGCACTCACCACTCTCTGAGTGAAAAAGTTACCCCTGACATCTCCTCTGTACCTTCTCCCCAGCACCTTAAACCTGTGTCTTCTTGTGGCAACCATTTCAGCCCTGGGAAAAAGCCTCTGACTATCCACACAATCAATGACTCTCATCATCTTATACACCTCTATCAGGTCACCTCTCATTCTCCTTCACTCTAAGGAGAAAAGGCCAAGTTCACTCAACCAATTCTCATAAGGCATGCTCCCCAATCCAGGCAACATCCTTGTAAACCTTCTCTGCACCCTTTCTATGGCTTCCACATCCTTCCTGGAGTGAGGCTACCAGAACTGAGCACAGTACTCCAAGTGGGGTCTGACCAGGGTGCTATATAGCTGCAACATTACCCCTCCGCTCCTAAATTCAATTCAATGATTGATGAAGGCCAATATACCTTATGCCTTCTTAACCACAGAGTCAACCTACACAGCTGCTTTGAGCGTCCTATGGACTCGGACCCCAAGATCCCTCTGATCCTCCACACTGTCTTACCATTAATACTATATTCTGCCATCATATTTGACCTACCAAAATGAACCACCTCACACCTATCTGGGTTGAGCTCCATCTGCCACTTCTCAGCCCAGTTTTGCACCCTAACAATGTCCCGCTATAACCTCTAACAGCCCTCCACACTATCCACAACACCCCCAACTTTTGTGTCATCTGCAAACTTACTAACCCATCCCTCCACTTACTCATCCAGGTTATTTATAAAAATCACAAAGAGTAAGGGTCCCAGAACAGATCCCTGAGGCACACCACTGGTCACCAACCTCCATGCAGAATATGACCTGTCTACAACCACTCTTTGCTTCCTGTGGGCAAGCTAGTTCTGGATCCACAAAGCAATGTCCCTTTGGATCCCATGCCTCTTTACTTTCTCAATAAGCCTTATCAAATGCCTTGCTGAAATCCATATACACTACATCTACTGCTCTTCCTTCATCAATGTGTCTAGTCACATCGTCAAAAAATTCAATCAGGCTCGTAAGGCACGACCTTCCCTTGACAAAGCCATGGTGACTATTCCTAATCACATTATGCCTCTCCAAATGTTTATAAATCCTGCCTCTCAGGATCTTCTCCATCAACTTACCAACCACTGAGGTAAGACTCACTGGTCTATAATTTCCTGGGCTATCTCTACTCCTTTTCTTGAATAAAGGAACAGAATTTGCAACCCTCCAATCCTTTGGAACCTCTCCCATCCCCATTGATGATGCAAAGATCATCGCCAGAGGTTCAGCAATCTACAAACATCATCGCCAGAGGCTCAGCAATCTTAGGCCCAACAGTTACATGCCAACCACAATATCCCCCCTGTTGGTCCCAAGTTGCCCACATTCAGCATTTCAGACCAACCCTCCAAGTCCTTCCCCTCCAAGTGCCTCTTAAATGTTGCACAGACATATTTAGAGTCATAGAGATCTACAGCCCTTCAGCCCACCTAGTCTATTACTCTGCCTTCAGATTGACCCACAAACCCCTCCCATCCATGTCCTTCTCCAAACTTCTTTCAAATGTTGCAATCAGACCGGCATCCGCCACTTCCTCTGGCAGCTCATTCCACACCCACACCACGCTCTGAGTGAAGAAACTCCCCTCAGGTTCCGCCCAAGTATTTCGCCTTTCACCCTTGGCTCAGAGAGTGGCTTCTCTCGCAGAACCAATGCTGAATCCAATTTACTTTTTTTCTGCAGGAGGTGTTTCTGAGCCACGCAACTCTCTGACTCTGGTAGAACGACTAGCGGTGAGAAAGTATGTACGACAAACCAACCATACGCTGGGCAGGAAATGCCTCTCCCTCAGTCATCTGTATAAAGAAATGTCAGCTATTAATAATCTGACAGGAAATTTGATAAAGCCAAAGCTTAAAGTTTGGTGTTTTATCACAATCTTGCAAGCTGTGGGCACACCAAGAAAATAAACCAGACACTCGATCCTTACATTACCTATCCTTGGGTGAACAGTTTATTGAATATATTCTAGCTGACGTACTTGTCAAACTTAATTACAGTACACGCAGTGAACTCAACATTCCAGAGCCTTGACTCACCATGGCAATGATTAGATGCTGCTGGCTTCTGTAAGAGGCTTCCAGACTTCTCTTAATCTGTTTATGGTATCTGGAATCCAACAGGGGATTCAGAAGAAAACGTTGTTGCCCAGGGAGCCGTGAGAATGTGGGTTTCTAACTGGCAGGGTGGGGACATGGTGCCCAGTGCAGCCCCACTTAAGGGAGATGCAGGGAAAGGGAGCACAGTGTTAAACTCAAAACCTCTGGCTGCTCCAATTTCCTCCCACTTTCCAATGACATACAGATCAGAAGGTTAATTGGAAACTACCTGCTCTCAGAGAGCAGGTAGAATCCGGAGAGAGTTAAAACAGAGATCTTAGAATGTTACAACAGAGTACAAGGCCTTCAGCCCATGATGTTGTGCTGACCTTTTAACCTCCTCCAGTTCTTGACCCTCCACAGCTCTTTTGGACCAAGAATTCTCCATATCGTGATGAAGACATGTTAAACATAGAACCTAGAACAAAGTAGCTGGGTCACTCAGGTTAAGTGGGATGCCACCACACAGTCCCTGACAGATCGGGGTCAGGGTCCAGTGGAATGGAATGCAAGGTACCTGGGGACCCTTCACTGCTGCAGCCTTCCTCCACCTTCACTGACACTGTGATCTTCTGCCAGCTCCACTGCTGAGGTCTTGGTTGGATGCATCTTGTCTGGAATCTCCCCCTTGGCCTTACCACCGTGAATGACCCTACCAAGATCAAAGAGATGGTGTTAATACTTAGGGATTTCAGCTTTTCCACCATAACAAGATGACGATCCTCGGAGAACAGTACAGATCAGGGAAAGGCCCTTCAGCCTAACATATCTGTGCCAAACACAATGACAAATCGCTTCTGCCAACATATAGTCCATTTCACTCCACTCCCTGCAAATTCATTTGTCTATCTAACACCTCTATTATGCCTCCACCAGTCACCCCTCATGGTGTATTCCAGGCATCCATCACTCTCCGTATAAAATAGAAAACCTGCCCCACACATCTCCTTTACATTTTCCCTCTCTCAGCTTGAATGCATGCCTCTAATATCTGATTTTTGTACCATGGGAGAAATGTCTTCTGATCTCCACCCTCTATGGACAACGTTTACTTTCAGATGGTTCTAGACACCTGAGCCAGTGACAGCATCTTCCGTACAATCAGCCTGTCCAGACCCTGAAGAATCTTATATATTCCAATGAGATCATCTCTCAAAGTCTGAAAACATTACAGATCTAGTCTGTTTAATCTCTGCTCACATGACGAACCTGCCATTCCAGTCATCAGTCTGGTGAACCCTGGCTGCTCCCTCTCTCTCCCTGGCAACTTCCCACTTCATTGAGTGGGAAGGCTAAGCTTGTAAACAATATTCCAGGTTCACTCACAAAATGGGTCAATAAATTGGAGTTAGACTCCTCTACTCTCATACTCAGAGCTTCTTCCAATAAAGCTCAGCATGCCTAATGTCTCCATAAACAATCCACTGGAAAATCTCAGCAGCTTGAGCAGTTTCTTTGGGGGATGAGGAAGGAATTGTCAAAGTTCCAGGTTGAAACCTACATCAGACCTCAAGCTCTTTTCCTTCACCCTCTGCCCCACAGACGCTCCTTAACCTGCTGAGTTCCTGCAGTATATTTTTATTACTCCAGTTTCCAGCATCTGCAGTCTCTGGTGGCACTGTTTGTGGCTAGCATCGCTCTTTACAGCACCATCGATCAGGCTTCAATCCCCGCTGCTCCGTGTAAGGAGTTTGCATGTTCACCACATGACCACGTGGGTTTCCTCTGGGTGTTCTAGTTTCCTCCAACATTCCAAAGACATATGGGTTAGCAAGTCTTGGTAAGCCGGCGGTGCTGGAAGTGTGGTGACACTCGTGGTCTGCCCAGCACAAACTTCAGACTGTGTTGGCTGTTGGCATAAACAATGTATCGCTGTATGTTTTCACTTACATGTGATAAATAAAGCCAATCTTCCTCATTGCTCAGTGTCTCTGCAGAGAGACTAATTTACAAATGGATATCCCGAATATGAATATTGCTTAATCCATCACCGATTTATTAAGATTTTGGAGTCAGTTTCCCTCATTCTCACTTATACTGTATCCTGTCCACATTCCTGAAGTACAATGATTCCCCCGTCTGAATCATTGCTGGCCCCAGAATAGAACATAGAGCATAGACTGGTACAATAGATGACCAGGCCTTTCTGCCCAAAATATTGTGTTGAACGAATTAAATTAGTAATCAATGGCCAACTAAACTAATCTCTCCAGCTTATAGTGTCCACATCCTTCCATTTTCCTCACATTTATGTTCCTATCTAAACATCTCTTAAAAGTTCCCATGTATCTGCCTCTACCACCAACCCAGACAGATCGTTCCAGGTGGCACCTGGGTAAAACACGTGCCCCCTCACATCTCCTTTGAAATTATCCCCATCTCACCTTAAATGCATGGCGATAGATGTTCAGAGATGTTGACACTCAAACTTAAAGCTGCTGACCCCTTGATGTGTGGTTTCCGCTGAGTTCCCCATCCTGAAGTTCACAATCAATTCCTTGCTCAACTAACAATGAATGCAACGCTGTTGTTGTGAGGTCTATCTCAGTCCTGGACTGTACGTGTTCGTGTATGATTGCATATGATGTGTACTAGTGTGGGTAAGTGGTGGGATCTAGGGGAAGTTAATGGGAATGGGGTTAGTGTCAATAGATGTTTGAGGGTTGAAACAGACCCAGTGGGATGAGTTTCCATACTGTATTGCAAGATAAGAAAAATACATGCCAAGAATTATCCCAAGGATAAAGCACTCTTAAACACAAGAGATTCTGCAGGTCCTATGAATCCAAAGGAACACAAGCAAAAATGCTGTCTTTAATCAACTCCATAGATGCTCCCTGAACTGCTGAGTTCCTCCAAGATAAAGCACTCAGCGTTGGGGTATCAAGAACTAAAGGGTATAGATTTAAGATGAGATTTAATGAGATCTGGAGGGGCAAACTTTTTTTAAAAACATAGAGTGATGTCTGTGTAGGATGAGCTACCAGGGGAATGGATGAGGTAAGTACAATAACAACTTATAAAAGGCACTTGAACAAATACATGGATTGGAAAGGTTTGAAAGGTTATAGGCCAGAGGTTGATGGTTTAAAAGGTTATAGGCCAAACACTTTGATGAGCTATCTTGGATCAGAAATTGGAATTAGTGTATAAATTCATGTACCAACCATACTTTATTAGGTGCAGTAGTTGAGCCAGGTGTAGTCTTCCGCTACTGTAGCCCCTGCAGTTCAAGATTTGATGTGTTGTGTGTTCAGAGATGCTCTTCTGCACAGCACTGTGGTAGTGGGAGATTATTTGAGTTTTTGTCACCTTCCTGTCAGCTTGAACCAGTCTAGACATTCCCCTCTAACCTCTCTCACAGAATTGCCGCTCTCTGGACATTTTCTTCCCACACCATTCTCTGTAAACTCTAGAAAACCCCAGGAGATCAGCAGCAACTGAGATCATCAAACCACCCCATCTGGCACCAACATCAGTCCATGGTAAAGTCACTTAGATCACATTTCTTCCCCATTCAGATGTTTAGTCTGAACAACAGCTGAACCTCTTGACCATGTCTGCATGCTTTCTTGCATTGAGCTGCTGCCATACAATTGGCTGATTAGCTGGTTTCATTAATGATAAGGTGTACCTAATAAAGTGGCCATTGAGTGTATAGTTGCATTGTAATGTATAATAATTTTTAAATATTGCATTCTACTGCTGCCGCAAAACAACACATTTCATGAAGTTTGTCAGTGCTAATAAACATGATTCTAATTCTGGTTCTGATTCTTGCGCTCTCAGGCTTTTCCATCTTCTGCCCAGTGGGTGAGGACAGAGAGAGAATGTCTGGGGTGGGATTTTTGATTATGATTATTTTTGATTATGCTGGCTCTTTTACTGAGGCAGTGTAGGCAAAGTCCATGGAAGGGAGGCTGGTTTCCTTATGTGTTGAGTTGTGTCCGCAACACTCTGCAGTTTCTTGTGGTCAGCATAGCCTGGTTGGGCTGAAGGGCCTACTTTCATGCTGTATGACCCTCCGGCTCTAAGGCGTGATATGGAAACAGTCACACATGGTTGGCATCAAGTGCAAGTCGTGGGAATGTGATCCACAGAATTGGGAGTGTCACGGTTGGGTATCAGAGGTGAAAGCAAGCAACTTCAGTAAGTTTGATCCTCTGGGATGTTTTTCCAATGGTTAATAACTTCCTTCATTTGACGGTAGAGTTCTGTGAAGTAAACAGCATAATAAAGACATGGTCAGGAGCACACTTGATTGGGAGACACCCTCCCTCATTCACTCAGCTTGAGACTTGTCAACTGCACATGATTTACACACAGTCTCCTGACATAATGAGGTAGTTTATGAACTTCCTTCAGAAGTTGGTGATCACATCACTGAGCAAAACAATAATTACTGTCGCTACTCACAGAACTGAGCTGAGGGTCAAGCCAGCTGGTCACTCAGAGAGAGGTTGCAATGGAGAGCAAAAGAGGTTATATTAAACCTTGGTTGGACTTGACTTAGAGCACAATGGGCAGTTCTAATTAATGTTTTCTGAAAGGACATAAAAAGAATGATGCAAAATTAATCATTCAGATTATTTCATAAGTTACAAACAACCAGATGGTGTGTTAATACTGAGGTAGAGCAGTGAGAAATTTACTGTGCAGAGAGAAGGGAGACTTCTTCTAAGTTCAAAGTACATTTATTATCAAAGTACTGAACATATAGTGTGTATACTGAGATACATTTTCTTTCAGACACTTACAGAAAAATAAAGAAATATGGCTGAATTTAGGAGAAACTATACATAAACAAAGACTGACAAACAATCACTGTGCTAGAGACAACAAATTGTGCAGATAAAAATAATATTGCGAACATAAGAGGTCTTGAAAGTAATTCTGTAGGTTGTGGAATTAGTTCAGAGTAATGGTTATTGAAGTGATCCACTCTGTAATAACTGTTCCTGAACTTGCTGATGTGGGACCTAAGGCTCCTCTACCTCCTGCCCGATGGTAGTAGTGAGATGAGGGCCTGTTCTGGCTGGTGCATCTTCAGGAGACTTTGGTGTATCTTTAAGGAGTAATAAGTGTGGTGCGGACAAAATAATCTGTCTTTTGCATCCTCCTCCCACTGCGGTAGCCCTCTCCTTTCCACACACTAAACTCCATTTGCCAAGTCCTCACCCACTCACCTGGGGAATCAGGAACTAGAGGGCATATGTTTAAAGTGAGAGGGAGGGGGGAACTAGCTTGAATGGCATTTTGATTGAAATGGAGCAGCTGGGCCAAGGGGGGGGGGGGGCATCTCCATGTTGTATGATTCCCACTCTCTGACTTTCAACTCATCTACATAGGCAATGAAAAACTTAGTTTCAACAGCATCTTTCAAGATGACGCTGAGAAGTGATGGCTCTTTGCATACAGCTCTAAAGGGATTCATCAAATATTCCCATTTAGGACTACCACAGCTGAAATCTGTAGTTACTGCCATAGGTTTTAAGATGTTTTAAAAAAATCTATTGACCACCAAAATCAGCAGACTCAGGACTGTGAGCGCAATTGGGTCAAGTGTGCAGTTTTCCTTTAAGAAAAGTTTTAACTGCTGAGGCTTTACAAACCTCACCCCCCCCCCCCCCCACACCCCACTGCTATCCTGCTGGTAAATATACAGTCTCTGGAAAATACAATTTAAGACCTCAGAGAGAGACTGTAGTACCAGACGGACATCAGGAATTGCTGTCTACTTGGTTTTACGGAAATGTGGCTCACTCCCGCCATTTTGAACACAACGCTGCAGCCCCAGGGCTTCACAATCCACTGCAAAGTCTTTTAAAGGTCGAGGAAGTGGAGTATCCTTCATGATTAACTCATTGTGGTACATAGGCAGTCCTGTCTCAGTCCTGCTCACCTGAACTGCAACATGCAGTGTCAAATGTTGTCCATTTTAACTGCCAATTGAGTCTCCACCATCATTGTAATAGCAGTGTACATTCCACCTCAGGCACTGGAGGAACTGAGCAACGCAATCAGCAAGCACCAAACAGTGAACCCTGATGTCCTCCCTATCATTCAAACAGGCCAGTTTGAAGAAGTTTCTGAATAACTACCAGCAACGTATCACTGGCAGAACCAGAGAAGCCAACTGTTATATCACCATGAAAAATGCTCATCATGCCATCTCAAGCCCATACTCTGGAAAGTCCAGCTACCTGGATGGACTTTACTCCTGTCATACTAAGGACCCCAGCACCAATTGAGAACCAAGAAGGTAGAGTCAAGGGAGGCAGAGGAGTGCCCCTCAGGTCAGCTTTGTCTGGACAATATTCAGGGATTCATCTTTGAATCTGAATGAATATGCCACAGTTGTCACCAACTTCATGCATGGACGAGTGTGTCATTTGTGAATATACTGGACATACCCAAACTAAAAACTGTGAACGACCCAGGAGATTTGTACTCAGCTGAGGGTAGATCTGCAGCATTCAAGAACAGTGATCTAGAACCATACAAGTCCAGGTATGGCCTAAGGAATGCTGTTTTAAGAGCAAAAAAGCAATTCTGATTGAAGTTAGAATGCGCATCAGCTCTGGCAGGATTTAAGGGCCATTATTTTCTACAAGGCAAGAATGTCTGTGATGCTTCACTCCTGGATGAACCCTTTATGCACTGATTGAAAGGGAGTTTAAAACTCTGTTGCGTGAAGCCCTGCAGTATCTGGTGACCCTGTGATCTCTGTCTCAGAGACTGATATCAAAACATCTTTCAAAACGGTGGACCTACGCAAGGTGTCAGACCCTAATGGTGTACCTGATAGGGTACTGAAGACCTATGCCACGAATCGGTGTGAGTTTTCAAGGACATCTTCAGTCTTTCAGTGATGCAGTCAGAGATTTTAATCTGCTTCAAAAGGGCTACAACCAAACCAGTGCCCAAGAAGAGCAGGATGAGCTGACTCAAGGACCATTTGCAGTTGCACCCACATCAGCTGTGATGCTGTGCTCTGAGAGGTTGGCCATAATCAACTCCTGCCTAAGCAAGGACCAATTTGCCTATTGCCACAATAGGTCTTCAATAGGTACAATCTCACTGGCTCTCCACCCAGCCTTGGATACCTGGACAACAGCAATAACTGCATCAGGCTCAGTGCTCAAAACAATCATACCCTCCGTATTAAACAAAAACTGCCAAATCTAGGCCTCTGTACCTCCCTCTGCCGCTGGACACCTGACTTCCTCAACAGGAGGCTGCAGTCTATGCAGATCAGAAATAACGTCTCCTCCTCGTTTTTCAATCAACACCGGCGCACCTCAAAGATGCGTGCTGAACCCACTCTCTCTTTAGCCATAACTGTGCAGCTCTGCACAACTCAAATCCCATTAATAAATGTGCCAATGACACAACTATTGGTGGCAGCATTTCGTGTGGTGACGAGGAGGCATACAGGAGTGAGATAAATCAGCTGGTTGAGTGGTATCAAAACAACAATCTTGCACTCAACATCTGTAAGATTACTTCACTATATTTTTCCAGAAACAAGAGAAAATCTACAGAGTCTGGAAAACTAGAACACACACAAAATGCTGGAGGAACTCAGCAGGATCTATGGAAAAGAGTACAGTTGACGTTTCAGGCCTCCTGCTGAAGCGTCTCAGCCTGACTATTCTCTTCCATCGAAGCTGTCTGGCCTGCTGTTCCTCCAGCATTTTGTGTACTGCTCACTATTTTTTCCTTGCTTGATCTCTTTTTGCACAACTTATTTAATTCATGTTTATATTTATACATTTTTGTGATTTGTATTTTTAATTATTACACATTGCAATGTGCTCTGATATATCTGTATTAAACCTGATTCTAATCTGTCACAGGCACATAGCGAGAGATAAGCAGCATTCACAAGAAACACAGAAATCAAACAGAAATTAGACAGCAAGGACACTAACAGAACAAAGTACAGTACATTACAGTGCAAAGTGGTCAAAGTAAGGAGGTTGTGAGAAAGCCTAACTTAATCGCAGCCAATGGTTGAAGCTACTGTCTGGGAACCAGGTGAAGGTCAGAGCTTTTCAGCACGGGGGAGACTTCTGAGCCGGTCGTCCTGTGACCTTGAGGCCAGCTGCATCAAGCAGGTTTGTCAAGACCCATAGTCCATCTAGAAGTGAGTGAGTGAGTGAGTTTGTTTGTGTGTATGTGTGTGAGAGAGAGAGACTGACTGACTCAGATAGCTATGTCTGACACTGTCTAATGCTAACAGAGCAATTTGCTTTGAGACATCTTACACCCAGCTGCAGTGCCATCACCTCCCTCTCAATTCCCTCTCATGGAAATTGGTTTCAAGGAGTCACTGGCTTGTTTATCATTTGAGAAGGTGAATGGAATTGTAATTTGATCCTTAACACTAATCTTGTAACTTCCCCGACCCCAAAAAAAACAGAGATGTGGGGTCAAAAGCAAGGCAAGAGATAGATTCAAAAGAAGAAGAAATGAGTCAGCTGGGATCAGAGAGAGGCCCTGGCTGCTGTTTCATAAAGACTTCATTCACGACAGTGCCTAATCACAGGGAGAGGAAGCCAATTAGAACTACAGATTAAATCTATGACATTAATTTTTCTGCAGGGGCCTGTTGTTGTACAAAGTGGCTATCTTAAAGGGAAAAAGCCCTTCAGCCCAACTGTCAATGCTGATAAAGATGCCTTATCCAAGCTAGTTTATTTTTTCCACATTTGGACCATAACCCTCCTGTCCAACCATCTCTAAAATGCAGTTATATCTTTTCTGAGGATCACCACCTTGTCGTAGTGAAGAGGTTTGTGAGTTCCGAAGATTCTGAGAGTGATGTTATCTGGGATTTAGCCATTTGGCCCTCAGCTCCTGTTAGGGTGATGCACCATCAATAACTCACACTGAGACGTAAGACAAGATATCAGCTTTTATTGACTGGAAGAAGGAACCAGGAGTGAGTGTCTATCATACTATGTCCTGGAGACTGAGGCCGAGCGTCAGTCGCCTTTATACAGGGGCCTATGGGAGGAGCCACAGGAGCAGTCAGCAAGGGGGGCGTGTCCAGACAGGCACATAGTTCACCACATTCACCCCCCCTTTGTTTGAAAGAGTCCCCATGTGGCGAAGTTTCTTACAAGTCAAGTCTATCAGGTGGTCGAATCTGTCGCTGCGATCTACGTAGCACCGACTGTGATCGCATAGATGCCGGCAACATTGGTGATTGCACAGGGGATGGAGGTTGCGCTTGTTCTTGCCCACTAGGCGCCGGTGATCCCTCACGCATGTGCGAGGCGCCTGGTATAAATGCGTACGAAACGCCCGGTATACAAGTGTCGTGAGGAGTCTGTGTAGGGCCTGGTGAGCACGGTGTCACCTCTGGTGCAGGGTTCATAGTTACCGGAGAGCCTTCAGGGTAGTGGTCTGCTGCACCTGCGGGTGCCAGGTCGCGGATGGAGACCGTGTCCTCCCGCCCATCAGGTAAGACCACGTAAGCATACTGGGGGTTCGCATGTAGAAGGTGAACCCTCTCTACCAGCAGGGAGTATTTATTGCTCCTCACATGTTTCCGGAGCAGCACTGGCCCCGGGGACGTCAGCCAAACTGGTAGGGTGGTCCCAGTGACAGACTTCCTGGGAAAAGAGAATAGGCGTTCGTGAGGGGTGGCATTGGTGGACGTACATAACAGAGAGCGGATAGAGTGCAGTGCCTCAGGGAGGACCTCCTGCCATCGAGAGACCGGCAACCCTTTTGACTTAAGGGCTAAAAGTGTGGCCTTCCACACTGTGGCATTCTCCCGCTCCACCTGGCCATTACCCCGGGCATTATAACTCGTGGTCCGACTGGTAGCAATGCCCCTAGCTAGCAAGTACTGGCGCAGCTCCTCACTCATAAAGGAGGACCCTCTATCACTGTGGATATAGCAGGGATACCCGAACAGAGTGAAGAGCTAGCGCAGGGCTTTGATGACGGATGTGGCAGTGGTGTCGGGGCAGGGGATGGCAAAGGGGAACCGTGAGTACTCGTCAATAACACTGAGAAAATAGACATTGCGGTCAGTGGAGGGAAGGGGGCCCTTAAAGTCGACACTCAGTCGTTCAAAAGGGCGGGTGGCCTTGACAAGTTGTGCCGTGTCAGGACGGTAGAAGTGCGGTTTGCACTCAGCGCAAATTTGGCAGTCCCTGGTCATCGTCCTGATGTCCTCCAGGGAGTATGGCAGGTTCCGAGCTTTCACAAAATGGTAAAATCGGGTGACCCCGGATGGCAAAGTTGTGCATGAAGGGTGTACAGCTGGTCGAGCTGTGTGCTAGCACATGTTCCCCGGGATAGGGCATCAGGGGGCTCATTGAGTCTGCCAGGCCGGTACAGGATATCATAGGTGTAGGTGGAGAGTTCTATCCTCCACCGCAAAATCTTATCATTTTTGATTTTGCCCCGCTGTTGGTTGCTGAACAGGAACGCAACCGAGCGCTGGTCGGTCAGCAAGGTGAACCTTTTGCCAGCAAGATAGTGCCTCCAGTGCCTAACAGCCTCCACTATGGCCTGGGCTTCTTTCTCCACCGCGGAGTGCCGAATTTCGGAGCCTTGGAGGGTGCGAGAAAAGAATGCTACTGGTCTGCCTTCCTGATTGAGGGTAGCAGCGAAGATTCTGAGAGTGATGTTATCTGGGATTTAGCCATTTGGCCCTCAGCTCCTGTTAGGGTAAGGTCAAAGGGGACCCCAGTGGATTTGCTGGCAGAAGATGAAGGCACATCACAATGGCAGTGAAGCTGGAGGAAGGCTGCACCAGTGAAGAGTCCCACTGGAGCCTGACCCCAAAGTGTCCAGGACTGTGTGGCAACTGCCCGTGCATCAGCCTCCCCACGTTAAACAAAGTCACACACAGGCATCCTCCACTAAAGGAATAACTTCTTGGAAGAACATCACACTCAGCTTGAGTGCTTGCACCTCTATAGAGTCGCAGAGAAAGACAGAACCATACAGGATGGCTGCAGGTCCTTTACTGACCGTGGTATCCCCCACCTATCTCAAGCTGCAGTGGATGGATATGCTCTATATCCCTCCAAGCCCCTCCCCTCCATGTAGCTATCCAAGTGCCTCGGCCACTTCATCGTGCAGCTTGTTCCACATACCATCCTCTGTGTGGAAACTGGTGCCCCTCAGATCCTTTTAGATCTATGCCTCCTGGTGTTTCTTCCTCCCCTCTCCCCACCTTACTCCAACTCCCCCTCTGTCCTGATGAAGGGTCTAAGCCCCAAACGTTGACTGTACTCTTTTCCATAGATGCTGCCTGGCCTGCTGAGTTCCTCCGGCATTTTGAGCGTGTTGCTTGGATTTCCAGTATCGGCAGATTCTCTCTTGTTTGAGGATAGTTTGTCGATAGTGAGCAGTCAACTCGGACAGGTGAGGCCATTGAAGAGGACAGCCCCTTGCACAGCAGGGGGCCAGGGCAACTTGGCTAATTGAGGCAAGGCAAGGACGCAAACAAATGATTCCAGGTTTACACTTATTATTGGTCAGTTATTTTACCAAATCTGAATTATTATTGACCTTTAATGAGGTGCTGCTATTGGCTATTAATACCTGGATAACTGTAGTGTGATTGGTGATTGATTATGTAAATAAGGAATCTGAACAGCCACACGATTACCAATTGGTCAGTATCGGTTTCCAACCAGTCGATTTCTGTATAAAGATGGCATTTCTTTGTTCTGTTTTCAGAACGATTTGGCGACAAGGACCAGGCTGTTCTCCTTGTGCACAAGTAAAGAAAGTGTGGCTGAGAAACGAGTCCAGTGAAGTGCCAGCAACAGTGACATCACAGCTTAGTACATCATATCCTCAATCACACGGTCACATACCAACATGCCTCTAATATAGGACGCCAGTAGCCGAACAAAACGTATTCATTCAACCAGGAATACTCTGACCAGCTGTAAAGTGCTGGGCAGTGAGCAGCTGATATTGAGCTACACTCAATGGGCACTTTATAGGCACGCCATGACACCTTCTCATTAATGCAAATATCTAATCAGTCAATCCCATGCCAGCAACACAGAGAAGTGGCCAAGAGGTTTAGTTGTTGTTCAGACCAAGTATCAGAATGGGGAAGAAATGTGACTTCAGTCAGTGACTTTGACTGTGGAATGATTGTTGGAACCAGACTGGATGGTTTGAGTATCTCAAAAACTGCTGATCTCCTGGAATTTTCACACACAACATTCTCTAGAGTTTACAGAGAGCAGTGTACATAGAATTTATAAAGAATCTACAGCAGCAGAAGACCACAATGGGTTCCACAGTGTACCTAATAAAGTGGCCACTGAGTGTACATTGGCAAATAACGTGCAGGACACTTGAGTGTGATTACCTGTAGATTTCAGTACAGAGGGAGGTTTGGCAGTATGGTCTACACAACTACAGGAAATTACTGAAGATTTCTTTGGAAACAGAGCAATATCTGTTGTTGAGAGACACTGCACTGTGAAAAATTCTAAAACCAAACAGCAGTCAACATCCATGTTCTGCACAGCACACACAAAAATGATGGAGGAACTCAGCAGGTCAAGCAGCATCTATGGAGAGGAATAAAAAGTCAAGGTTTTGGGCCTAGACCTTTTATCAAGACTGAGTCAAAATCCATCATTTTGTGTATAAAAATAATAGAATGTAATTGGGTTTGCCATAATGAGGTAGATTGTGAGATCAAGAATTCACCTTTAATATATAAAAGATCTGTACAAGACTTATTAACTGTAGGATAGAAGCTATCCTTGGGCCTGATGGTGCATATTTTTAAAGCTTTTTTGTGTCTTCCACATGATGGAAGAGGACTGCAGAGAGAATAGCTGGGGTGAGATGGGTCTTCGGTTATGTTGATTGTTTTGCTGAGGTAGCAAGAAGAGCAGAGTCCGTGGAGGGGAGGCTGGTTTCCATAATGTGCTGAGCTGCATCCACAAGTCCACAATTTCCTATGGTGCTAGATAGGGTAATTGTTTTACTAAGATGTGATGCATCTGCAGAGTACACACAAGATGGTGAAGGAACACAGGCAGCATTGATGGAGGGGAATAAACAGTTGACATTGACCTTGGCTTCCTCATCAGGAGATCACAGTCAGTATGGAATGAAATAACATCTTATCACTGACATGTCCCAAGGATGTGTGCTTAGCCCACTACTCTTCTCTCTACCCACTTAACTGTGTGGCTAGGCACAGCTCAAGTGCCATCTATAAATACACTGATGACACAACTATTGCTGGCAGAATTTCAGAGGGTGATGAGGAGGTGTGCAGGAGTGAGATAAATCAGCTGGTTGAGTGGTGTCAAAACAATAACTTTGTACTGTACTCAACCTCAGTAAGACTTCGGAATTGATTGTGAGTTTCCAGAAGGGTAAGTCAGGGGAATATACACCAGTCCCCATTGAGAGATCGGCAGTGGAAAGGGTGAGCAACATCAAGTTTCAGGGTGTCAACATCTAGTGCAATTATAAAGAAGGCCCAACAGCAGCTAAGCTTCACTGAACTTGAGGAGGCATTGCCTCAAAAAAAAGGCAGCATCTGTCCTTAAGGACCCTCATTACCCAGGACATACCTTCTTCTCTTGCTACCATTAAGGTGGTGGTACAGGTTCCTGAAGACTGACACTGAATGGGTTAGGAACAGCTTCTTCCCCACTACCATCAGATTTTTGAATGGACAATGAATCCATGAACACTACTTCTATATTTCTTTTTTTTCCGCTAATTTAATTATTTATTATATGTTGTGCATTTATTTCTTATTGTAATGTCTGTCATGTATTGCAGTGTACTTCTGTTACAAAAGAGCATGGTTTGCAACATAATCCAGAGATATTAAACCTGATCCTGATTTAGATTTTGACTTGTTTTATTACAAGAGCATTCATCAGGACCAGAATAAAAGCAACAGGAAGCCAAAATAAGCTGGTGCTCCTCCAGATTTCCAGCATCTACAAAATCTCGTGTTTGTGATCCACATTCTGTGTCTGTTACAGTTCCTCCATCCCTTCTTGTGGAATAGAAACATAGAAAACCTACAGCACAACACAGGGCACTCTTGGCAGTGTGGGGGATCAGAGGGACCTTGGGGTCTGAGTCCACAGGACACTCAAAGCTGCTATTAATGTTATATTCTGCCATTATATTTGACCTACCTCACACTTACCTGGATTCAACTCCATCTGCCACTTCTCAACCCAGTTTTGCATCCTATCAATGTCCCGTTGTAACCCTCCACACTATCCACAACACCCCCAACCTTTGTGTCATCAGCAAATTTACTAACCCATCCCTCCACTTCTTCATCCAGGTCATTTATAAAAATCACAAAGAGTAGGGTTCCCGGAACAGATCCCTGAGGCACTCCGCTGGTCACTGGCCTCCATGCAGAATATGACCAGTCAACAGCCATTCTTTGCCTTCTGTGGGCAAGCCAGTTCTGGATCCACAAAGCAATGCCCCCTTACTTTCTCAATGAGCCTTGCATGAGGTACCTTATCAAATGCCTTGCTAAAATCCATATATACTACACCTATGGCTCTATCTTCATCAATGTGTTTAGTCACATCCTCAAAAAATTCAATCAGGCTAGTAAGGCCTTTGACAAAGCTATGCTGACTATTCCTAATCATATTATGCCTCTCCAAATGTTCATAAATACTGCCTCTCGGGATCTTCTCCATCAACTTACCAACCACTGAAGTAAGACTCACTGGTCTATAATTTCCTGGGCTATCTCTACTCCCTTTCTTGAATAAGAGAACAACATCCGCAACCCTCCAATCCTCCAGAACCTCTCCTGTCCCCATTGATGATGCGAAGATCATTGCCAGAGGCTCAGCAATCTCATTCCTCGCTTCCCACAGTAGCCTGGGATACATCTCATCCAGTCCTGGCAACTTATCCAACTTGATGCTTTCCAAAAGCTGCAGCACATCCTCTTCCTTAATATCTACATGCTCAAGCTTTTCAGTCTGCTGCAAGTCATCACTACAATCACCAAGATCCTTTTCCATAGTGAATACTGAAGCAAAGTATTCAATAAGTACCTCTGCTATTTCTTCTGGTTCCATACACGCTTTTCCACTGTCACACTTGATTGGTCCTATTTTCTCATGTCTTATTCTCTTGCTCTTCACATACTTGTAGAATGCCTTGCTGTTTTCCTAAATCCTGTCCGCCAATGCCTTCTCGTGGCCTCTTCTGGTTCTCCTAATTTAATTCTTAAGCTTCCTCCTGCTAGCCTTATAATCTTCTAGATTCCTATCATTGCCTAGTGTTTTGAACCTTTTGAAAGCTCTTCTTCTTGACTAGATTTACAACAGCCTTTGTACACCACAGATCTTGCACCCTACCATCTTTTCCATGTCTGGTTGGAACATACCTACTCAGAACCCCATGCAAATAATCCCTGAACATGTGTCACATTTCTTCCATATGTTTCCCTGAGAACATCTGTTTCAAATTTATGCTTCCAAGTTCCTGCATGATAGCCTCATAATTTCCCTTACTCCAATTAAACATTTCCCTAACTTGCCTGTTCCTATCTCTCTCCAATGCTATGGTAAAGGAGATAGAATTGTGATCACTATCTCCAAAATGCTCTCTCACTGAGACCTGACACCTGACCAGGTTCATTTCCCAATACCAGATCAAGTACAACCTCTCCTCTTGTAGGCTTATTTACACATTGTGTCAAGAAACCTTCCTGAACACACCTAACAAACTCCACCCATCTAAACTCCTCACTCTAGGGAGATGCCAATCAATATTTGGGAAACTAAACTCTCCCACCACAACAACCCTGTTATTATTACTCCTTTCCAGAATCTGTCTCCCTACCTGCTCCTCGATGTCCCTGTTACTATTGGGTGATGTACTATTGGATTGTAAACCCATTGAAAGGCTTCATAGGGAAACACATGAGTGAAACAGTAGGTGGGAGGATTGGGTCATGAGGAAAAGTTTGCTGAAAGATGGAATATGTCAATTAACAGTCAAGGCAGAACACGAAGATCAGTAAACAGATGCTACAACAAGGAACAGAACCCAACAGAAACTTCTCCCAATAAAAGCAAGATCATTTTCTCTTAAAAAAAACTATGATGTTCAGTAGATGGGCCACAAAAATTATGCATGGAAAGCAAGCTGGGTTACTATTGTTAGTAGAGACAGTCCGGGATTTTCTTTTAGAAGATAGTTCTATTTTCCCGGGAACATACTGGTGCAATTCTACACAGCCATCATAGAGAGCATCCTCACATCAGGTAATATTGCCTGGCTCAGTGCAGCATCCTCTCACAATTTACAAAAACTACACTGAACTGTCAGGTCAGCAGACGAGGTCATTGCCTGCAGTCTACCACCACTGCAGAGCTTGTGTATGTCTAAGACACACAAGTGGGCAGGAAAACAGCATTTTCCAAAATATCCTTCTGGAAAGCACTCTTAGGCTATTAAAACAATGGCGCAGACCTTTCCTCAACAGATTTCTGAATGAACACCACCTCGTTTGCATTATTTACCTTTCTTAATTCCAACCCAATTGTAATTTTTAACATCTTGCATTGTACTCCAGTTATAAGACAACTCATTTCATGACCTATGTTACTAATAATAAACCCAATTCTAAGTACTATAAGGAACAAGCAGGAGTGTGGAGCCAAGATCTGATTAGCCTTGACTTCATTGAATGGAGGAACAATTTGAAGGGTCAGATGGCGAATAGATCCTCCACAATATTTACAGCCAGGAGCTGTTGGGGATTGGGTGTGAGGTAGATCCCAGCTGATCCACCAGTGTAAATGCACCTCTGTGGTCATCTGAAGGGCTTTCCACCAAGGAATCACATTAAGGGAAGAGTTTCTTTTCCTGGATTAACCCTCCCCACCCACTTATTATCTACAGTTAGCAGTGTTTCAACATTCAGGTTCCTGGACATCTTTATTTCACCGGACCACATGTGGGAGAACCATAACATAACAAAAGGCTTGGCAGAAGTTGTACTTACTGCATCAGTTGGTAAATTTCCATCATCCCCAGAATATATGTGTCTAATTGTACACTACAGTCATAATGAGCTGTTGCTGTCTGGTTTGGTGCAGCATCCTCTCACAACATACAAAAACTACAGCAAATGGCAGAAAAGGTCATAAGCTGCAGTCTACCACCACTGCAGGACTTGTCTGTGTCTGGGACAAAGAAAAAGGTAGGGAAAAAATCATTGCAGCCCAGCCTGCAGACTGTCTTTTCCAAAAGCTCCCTTCTGGAAAGCACTACAGGGCTACTTAAACAGAACTTCATGCCAGCTTCCCCCAGGCAGTAATGTAATCAACCATTCTAGTTAGCCCCCACTTTATCTATTACCTCAATCACTGCACTGCAAACACTAAACCACTTTTTATAATGCTGTTTACATTGTAAATACATGCTGGCAATTATTTTTGCACATCTGATTCCGTATCTATACTTTAAATTAACTATTCTTTATATAGTATAATTCTTTATAATTGTTGAATGTTTTTGTTGCATGTTGTGCCCTAACTAATACACACGGCAAATTCCTAATACATGTAAATGTATATGGCAAATAAGATTGCTCTTTGATCAAATCATGAACTCTCTCCATCAACGTATATATATTCCACCCTCCTCTAACAGTAGAAACCCAGTGGTGCATTGCTTATGAAAGCAGTAGCTTTGAACTAGCAACCAGAGATTTGTATCACAGAGACAAGAGTTCGAATGCCACCCAAGCAATTGGGAATTTAAATACAATTAAATAAAATCTGGAATTAAACTAAAATTAGAAATGGTAGTTTTTATTTGTTTAAATAATCATCAGAATGTTAAGATATCTGGTTCACTGATGTTTTGAAATTTGCCATCTTGATCCAGTTTGACTGCAATAATTAACAGTGACAGACTACAACACCCCATTTCAAAAAAGTTCAAGTTCAAAGGGACTTTATTATCAAAGTACATATTCTGTATGTTATCATACACTACCTTGAGATTATTTTCTTGCAGGCATTTATAGGGAAAAAACAGAATGCTGTAAAAAAAACTATACATAAACAGCCAAAGACTAAGAATATGCAAAGGCAAATTATATTTAAAAAATAATGCTGAGAACATGAGCTGTAAAGAGTCCTTGAAAGTGAATCTGTAAATTGTGGAATCAGTTCAGAGTTGTGGTGAGTGAAGCTATCAGTACAGAAGCCTGATGGTTGTAAAGGTTACTGAACCTAATGGTGTGGGACCCAAGGCTTCTGTACCTCCTGCCTGATAGCAGTAGTGAGAAGAGGGCATGGTCTGGATACCTCAGTTGCAGCACTGTAACCGCTGACACTGCTCCTTGTAAATGTGCTCAATGATGGGAAGGGCTTTGCCTATAATGGACTGGGCTGTATCTTTTTTGTTTCTAGGCATTGGTGTTTCCATTCCAGGACAAGGCACACCCAGTTAGGATACTCCCCACCACACATCTATAGACACTTGACTTTCTAGCTTTCACCCCCTTCTTTTCCCCTCCATAGATGCTGCCTGACCTTCTGAGTTCCTCCAGGGTATTTTGTGTATGTTGCTATGGATTTCTAGCATCTGCCAAATCTCTTGTTTATAGAAGTTTGTAAAACTTAGATGTTTCCATAAGTTTGGCATGACACCCAAGAACGTAGAGTTGTGTTATTGACCTGAAACACCCCAACACCCCTCTGCTTCTACAGCTGCTGGCTGACCTGTGGAGCTCCTCCAGCAGTTTGTTGGTTGCAGGAATTTATAACCTGTGAACTCCTTGATGCGAATGCCATCTAGTGGCATCCTACAGTAAGTATAGTTTATTGACACAAATACTCAGGAAACACAAGAGATTCTTTAGGACTCATAAGGGAGAATGAGATGAGAGCTACAGGGAGGTAGTCACACCTAGGCTGCCAGAAGCAGGTCGTTGGGTGACAGTCAGAGGGGGTAAAACAAAGGTGAATAGACAGGTAGTGCAGAGCACCCCATAGCCATTCCCCTGAATAATAAATATACCGTCCTGGATACTGTAGACGAGGATGACCAACCAGGTGTGAGCCATGGTGGCAGGGCCTCTGGCACTGAGTCTGACCCTGTGGTGCAGAAGGATGGCACGGAGAAGAGGAGAGCTGTTGTCATTGGAGACTCTATAGTCAGGGGAGCAGACAGGAGATTTTGTGGACGTGAGAAGGACACCCACATAGTTTGTTGCCTCCCGGGTGCCAGGGTCCAGGATGTCTCTGACCGGGTGCATGACATCCTGGTACGAGAGGGAAAGCAACCAGAAGTCATGATACAGGTTGGTACCAATGACATAGGCAGGAAGAGGGATGAGGTCCTGAAGTGTGAGTTTCGGGAACTAGACAGAAAGCTGAAGAACTGGACCTCAAGGGTGGCGTTCTCAGGATTGTTGCCAGTGCTACATGATAATGATGATAAGAATTGGAGGAGATGGCAGTTGAATGCGTGGCTGAGGAGTTGGTGCAGGGGGCAGGGTTTTAGATTTTTGGATCATTGGGATCTCTTCTGGGGAAGGTGGGACCTGTACAGATTGGATGGGTTGCATCCGAACTCAAGGGGGAGCAATATCCTTGCAGGTAGGTATGTTGACAGGCCGACTAGGGGGAATGCCATACTAGATCTAATATTAGGTAACGAACCAGGTCAGGTCACAGATCTGTCAGTGGGTGAGCATCTGGGGGACAGTGACCACCGCTCCCTGGCCTTTAACATTATCATGGAAAGGGATAGGATCAGAGAGGACAGGAAAATTTTTAATTGGGGAAGGGCAAATTATGAGGCTATAAGGCTAGAACTTGCGGGTGTGAATTGGGGTGATGTTTTTGCAGGGAAATGTACTATGGATATGTGGTCAATGTTTAGGGATCTCTTGCAGGATGTTAGGGATAAATTTGTTCCTGTGAGGAAGATGAAGACTGGTAGAGTGAAGGAACCATGGGTGACAAGTGAGGTGGAAAATCTAGTCTGGTGGAAGAAGGCAGCATACATGAGTTTTAGGAAACAAAGATCAGATGGGCTATTGAGGAATATAGGGTAGCAAGAAAGGAGCTTAAGAAGGGGCTGAGGTGAGCAAGAAGTGGGTATGAGAAGGCCTTGGCGAGTAAGGTAAAGGAAAATTCTTCAATTATGTGAAGAACAAAAGAATGACAGGAGTGAAGGTAGGACCGATTAGAGATAAAACTGGAAAGATGTGCCTGGAGGCTGTGGAAGAGAGCGAGGTCCTCAATGAATACTTCTCTTCAGTATTCACCAATGAGAGGAAACGATGACAATGAGGACAATATGAGTGAGGTTGATGGTCTGGAGCATGATGATATTAAGGGAGAGGTGGTGTTGGAGTTGTTAAAATACATTAGGACGGATAAATCCCTGGGGCCTGACGGAATATTCCACAGGCTGTGCCACAAGGCGAGGGAAGAGATTGCTGAGCCTCTGGCTAGGATCTTTATGTCCTTGTTGTCCACGGGAATGGTACCAGAGGATTGGAGAGAGGAGAATGATGTCCCCTTGTTCAAAAAAGGTAGTAGGGATAGTGCAGGTAATTATAGACCAGTGAGGCTTACGTCTGTAGTGGGAAAGCTGTTGGAAAAGATTCTTAGAGATAGGATCTATGGGCATTTAGAGAATCATGGTCTGATCAGGGACAGTCAGCATGGCTTTGTGAAGGGCAGATCATGTCTAACAAGCCTGATAGAGTTCTTTGAGGTGGTGACCAGGCATATAGATGAGGGTAGTGCAGTGGATGTGATCTACATGGATCTTAGTAAGACATTTGACAAGGTTCCACATGGTAGGCTTACTCAGAAAGTCAGAAGGCATGGGATCCAGGGAAGTTTGGCCAGGTGGATTCATAATTGGTTTGCCTGCAGAAGGCAGGGGGTCGTGATGGAGGAAGTACATTGAGATTGGAGGGTTGTGACTAGTGGTGTCCCACAAGGATCTGTTCTGGGACCTCTACTTCTTGTGATTTTTATTAACGACCTGGATGTTGGGGTAGAAGGGTGGGTTGGCAAGTTTGCAGATGACACAAAGGTTGGTGGTGTTGTAGATAGTGTAGAAGATTGCAGAGAGACATTGATAGGATGCAGAAGTGGGCTGAGAAGTGGCAGATGGAGTTCAACCTGGAGAAGTGTGAGGTGGTACACTTTGGAAGGATAAACTCCAAGGCAGAGTACAAAGTAAATGGCAGGATTCTTGGTAGTGTGGAGGAGCAGAGGGATCTGGGGTTACACGTCCACAGATCCCTGAAAGTTGCCTCACAGGTAGATAGGGTAGTTAAGAAAGCTTATGGGGTGTTAGTTTTCATAAGTCGAAGGATAGAGTTTAAGAGACGTGATGTAATGACGCAGCTCTATAAAACTCTAGTTAGGCCACACTTGAAGTACTGTGTCCAGTTCTGGTCACCTCACTATAGGGAGGATGTGGAAGCATTGGAAAGGGTACAGAGGAGATTTACCAGGATGCTGCCTGGTTTAGAGAGTATGGATTATGATCCGAGATTAAGGGAGCTAGGGCTTTACTCTTTGGAGAGAAGGAGGATGAGAGGAGATGTGTTAGAGGTATACAAGACATTAAGAGGAGTAGATAGGGTGGACTGCCAGCACCTCTTCCCCAGGGCGCCACTGCTCAGTACAAGAGGACATGGCTTTAAGTTAAGGGGTGGGAAGTTCAAGGGGGATATTAGATGAAGGTTTTCTTTCCTCAGAGAGTGGTTGTTGCGTGGAATGCACTGCCTGAGTCTGTGGTGGAGGCAGATACACTCGTGAAATTTAGAGACTACTAGACAGGTATATGGAGGAATTTAAGGTGGGGGGTTATATGGGAGGCAGGGTTTAAGGGTTGGCACAACATTGTGGGCCGAAGGGCCTGTACTGTGCTGTACTGTTCTATGTTGGAGATCTTCAGCAACATACCAAATACTGCAGTAACTCAGCAGGTGTTGCAGAAACTTTTCTAAAAGAAAAAACAGTCAAATTTTTGAGCTAGGTCCCATCATCAGGACTGGAAGGAAAGGGGGCAGAAACCAAATAAACTTTCCTCCTCATTGACAGGCCCCACTTTGCCCCCTTTGACTATTTATTCCCCTCTATAGATGCTGCTTGATTTGCTGAGCTCTCCAGCATTTTCTGTGTCCTCCAGAAACATTTGGCCCCAGTGATCTCCTCACATCACTAAACCCACTTTTGTCTCTGAATTGGCAGTTTAAGTGCATCCTATAAGCTCCAGCACCCTGGGCTCAATCCTCACCTTCGGTTCTGTCTGTGTGGAGTTTGTACATGCTCCCTGTGAGTGTGTGGGTTTCCTCTGGTTTCCTCCCACATCCAAAAGATACATAGGAAAATTCATTTGTAAATTACCTGCAGTGTAAGTGGGTGGGAGGGTGATCAGTGGGGGTTCTTTGAGCTCGAGAGAGAGAGAGGGACACAGAAACAACACTGTAACTGAGTAAATATCCCCCATTTCCTGAATTGCTCACACACCTTGGCAGAAGAGTTGCAATAGCTGGCAGGTTGGTTGTGGTTTTCAGTGACCTACAGCAGGTCTTGGAAATCTGAAATAAAAGCAAAAGTGAGGGTCTGAACAGGTTCAGAGACACGGTCCCTTGTTCATCCCACAGGCATCACCTGACTTCTCAAGTTTGTTCAGTACCATCTGCAGTTGAGGTGCAGATGAGGGAGTGGCATAGGTGGGTCCTGGGGGAAGGAATTCCTCAGTGATTTTGGACCCTACAATAAGCTCAGGTACCACCTCCAGAAGACCATCAGAAAACAAAGAGGCAATTCTGGGTGAAATTAGAGACACAATTAAATGTACAGTAGCCATGGCGAGGTTTGCACATAATTACTTCTTATTAGATGAAAACCAACAGCATAAATAACTGTGATGTTTCACCTCCCAATGTGCTCAATAGCTTTAATGCACGCTTTGAAAGGGAGAACAACACTGCACCTGCTTGAATCCCCACAGCATCCGGTGACCCAGTGAACCCTGTCTCAGAGGCCAATGTTGGAACATCCTTCAAATGAACCCTTACAAGGCATTGGGCCCCAAACAGTGTACCTGGCAGGGCATTGAAAACCTGTTCTGACCACCTAGCTAGAATGTTCAAGGACATTTTCAACCTCTGCAGAAGCTGTGGGTCTGACACCACCAAGTTCAGAAACAACTATTACGCTACAAGCATCATGCTCCTGAACTGGTGTGAATAACTCCGAACTAATGCCACAACCTGCAGACTCACTTTCCAAAGACTCTTTTCAATCCATGTTCTTGGTATTAATATTTATTTGCAGTTTCTCTTAGCACATTGGTTGTTTGTCAGTCTGCCTGTTTATGTATAGCTAATCCTAAACTTTTACACCTTTTTTCTTCTTGTAGATGCCTACAAGAAATGAATCTCAAGATAGTATATGGTAATGTATAGGGTACTTCGATAATAAATCAACTATGAATGTCTCTTTATAATGGAGATGAAGAGGAATTTCCTCAGTCAGAGAGTGGTGAATCTGTGAAATTCATTGCTAGAGGGCAGTGGAGGCTTGTCATTGGGTGTATTTGAGGCAGTGATTGATATGTTCATGATTGTTAAGGTCAAGAGTTACAGGGAGATGTTGGGAGAATGGAGTTGAAACAAAACAGCCCTAATTGAATGGCAGAACTGACTTAATGGGCTGAATGGCTTAATTTTACTGCTTTCCTTTAAGCAGCTGTATAATCAGTATTCAGTCCTTACCTGCTGTATCTGCTGAAATGGTCTGCAGGGCTGAAGATACTTCATAGTCTATCACAAGCAAAGTCCTTCGCACTGGTTTGCATGGAGCATTGCCCAAGAAAGTGGCAGTCATCATCGAGGACCACCCCCCCACCCCCAACAATGCAGTCCATGCCCTCTTCTCGCTATTACCATCAGGTAAGAGGCATAGGTACCTTCAGTTCCATTCTACCTGGTTCAGGAACTGTTATCACCCTACAACTGTTTTGCTCCTGAATGGGTAACCGTCTTGCTCCTGAATGCTCCCACATGGGTAACTTCACTCACCTCAATTAACTCCACAACCTACAGCCTCACTTTCAAAGACTTGGATCTCATTTTCTGTATTGTTTTTCTACAACTCATGGCTCCTATTTATTTTCATTTCCAGTTTGTCTTTTTGTACATTAGTTGTCAGTCTTTATGTATAATTTTCTTTTGATAAATTCTATTGTATTTCTTTATTTTCCTTAAGAGAGCAGAATTAGGCCATTTGGCCCATTAAGTCTGCTCTGCAATTCAAGCATGGCTAATCCTTTCTTCCCCCTCCTCAGTCCCATTCCCCATCCTTCTCCCTGTAACCTTTGATGCTGTGTCCAATCAAGAACCTATCAAGCTCTGCCTTAAATACACCCAATAACCTGGCCTCCTGGCCTGTGGTAATAAATTCTACAAATTCACCATCTTCTGGCTAACAAAACTCATCCATCTTAAATGAATGCCCCTCTATCCTGAGGTTGTGCCCTCTTGTACTCGACTTCCCCACCATGGGAAACATCTTTTCCACATCTACAGTCTAGGCCTTTCAACATTTCAGAGGTTTCAATGAAATTCCCCCCCCCCCCACCAATTCTTCTAAATTCCAGCAAGTACAGACCCAGAGTTATCAAATGTTCCTCCTATGATAACCCTTTCATTCCCAGAATTATCCTTGTGAACCTCTAAAGCCTCTCCAAAGCCAGTACTGCACATCTTTTCTTAGATGCCCAAAACTGTTCACAATGCTGAAGGTCAGGCCTCAACAGTGCCTTTTAAAGCCTCAGCATCACATCGTTGCTCTTGTATTCTAGTCCTTTTGAAATACAATTCCTGTAAGTGCCTGCAAGAAAATTAATCTCAAGGTAATATATGGTAACACAAATTACTTTGAACTTTGAAAATCAGAGGGAAAAAAGAGTCCTGATAATGGGTCTGAACCTGAAACATCGATTGTTTCTAAATATCCACAGATGCTGCCCGACTTCCTCCAGGATTTGGTGGTGTTGCTCTGGATTTTCACCATCTGCAGAATCTCGTGTTTAGAAAATACAAAGTCTTGTTCAATTCCACAAGGGGGCAGCAGTGGAGTACACAGGGCCACCACATCCAAAATACCAATGTGTATTTAGTGATCAAGATTTACTAATTCATCAATCTCCTTCCCCAGTGCTTGTTTTTACAGAGAAGTTACACATATGTGACAGGCTCCACCCAGACAGTTGAACTGCACTACATGCTGTGAGGTACCAGCATTTATTTATATGGGAACTCTGCCAGTGTTGGTATCAGTAAGTGTTGGCAAGAATACCAGGGTGAATACATGCTGTTAAATTTACGCCAAGCACAAGGTTTACTCCACAGGAAACAAAAACAAGTGGACCACAGATTTCATGGACTTGATCTACCCTCCACGAAGGCTACAACTGAGCATAAACAAAAGTTCACGTACACCTCATTCCATCTGGGTTACCTCCAACCTGACGGCATGAACACAAACTTCTCTAACTTAATGTAATTCCTCCTCACTACTTGCCCTGCTCCTTATTGCCATTGAGGTTTCCCTCTCACCCCTTTCTCTCCTCACCTCCCTCTGGGGCCATTCCTTCCTTCTCCCATTTTCTCCTCTATCAGCTTCCTTCTTCAGCCTCTTGTCTCTTCCACCTCCAAGTTTCTCGCTTCATTTCTCCCTCACCTGGTCTCATCTGTCAGCTTGTACTGCGCAAACCCCCCACCTCTCATTGTGGCTTCTGCTCCCTTCCTTTCCAGTCCTGAGAAAGGATCTCAGCTCAAACAGTGACTATTTATTTCCCTCCATGCATTCTGGCTGACCCGCTGAGTTCTTCCAGAGTTGTGTGTGTTGCTCACGTTATGGCCGATGGTGTGGCTTCAACTCACTGCCCTGCTCCATCCCCATTCACATTAAGTGTTGTAGATTCTCTTGGTCCAAATCTCGGGGGGGGGGGGGGGGGGAGGAGAGAGAGAGAGAGACTCCTCTTGCAGGAGCACCAGTCTGAACAGGGAAGAGACAAAACCCTCAACTCAGGAGACCAGGGAGCTGTTCACTGCTAGCTCCAGACTGCCTGCTGGATAGGCAGTGACCTGACTGTGCTTTATCACAACCCAGATAACCACTGTGGCAAGATATTCAGGACCTACTTACTGCTCCAGGGATCACAACAGGGAGTGGCCATTGTTGCATCTCCCTAGTTGAGCCAGTGGTCAAACCTGGTGGTGCCAATCAAACCAGTGACATCAAATTGAATTCAAAGAATAGAATGAGTGGGAGGACAGAGGACAATTAACCCACTCACCTGTATGGCTTTGGAATGTGGGAGGAATCCCATGCAGTCATGGGGAGAAGACAAACTCGTTAAAGAGCAGCAGAATTAAACCCTGGCACTGTAATGGCAGTATGCTGACATTGACCTGAAACGTTGACTGTCTATTTTCCTCCATAGAGGCTGCCTGACCCACTGAATCCATAAGACAAAGAAGAATCAGGGCCATTCAGCCCATCAAGTGTGCACCACGTTCCATCATAGCCAATTTATCATCCCTCTCAATTCCATTCTCCCACCTACTTGATCAAGCACCCATCAGCCTTCACTTTAATTATACCCAATGACTTGGCCAGAGGCAATGAATTCCACATATTTACCACCCCCAGGGTAAATGAAATTCCTCTTTATCTCTGCTGTAAAGGGACAACCTTCTATTCTGAGGCTGTGCCCTCTTGTTCTAGCTTACCCCACTACAGGAAACATTCTCTCCTTGACCACTCTATCTAGGCCTTTCAATATAAAAGATTTGAATGAGATCTTCCCTCCCCACACCACTCATCTAAACTCCAGCGATACAGGCCCAGAGCCATCCAACACACCTCATATTTTAACCCTTTCATTGCTGGGATCACTCATTGCCTGGACCCACACCAATGCCAGCAGATCCTCTTTTTAAAAGAAAAAAGATTTGGAGCCAAAACTACCCACAGTACTCCAAGTGCAGTCTGATGAATACCTTAAAAGGCTCAGCATTACATCCTTTGCATTGATATTCTAGCCCTCTCAAAATGAATACTAACATTGTATTTGGCTTCTTGACTACTGACTCAACCTGCAAGTTAGCCTTTAGGTTGACTTGCAGTTCCTTTGTTTGTGGCTCCAGATTTTCAGCATCAGCAGTCCCTTGTGTCTCCATCAAAGGGAGCTTGCAAGTTTTAAGCTTTTCCCTGGTTTGGTGAATGGTTTGACTATTTGAAGCCCCAAGACCAAGCCTCCCCAGTTTCAGATAATTATTAAGCAGAACACCCCACAGTCCGCACCAAACTCCGGTTATAATACTCATACTGAACCCCTTCGATTTGAGTCACTCGTATACTTTGATTTCGATTCCAAGAAGCGTATTCCTTCTTCCAGGAAGGAATGTTAGAAGCAAAACAAACCGAGTCAATGACCTGCTGTTGAAATAGAGGGGGCCAAATTAACAGGATGGATGCCAGTAGTGTCAATGTCAAAGTTAGCATCCAGGCAGAACCAAGCATATCAGGGGAGGGACAGAAAAAAGTCCAAATCCAGTTACAAAATTGTGATATTCAAGAGAAAAAAAACACTAAAGATTCTGCAGATGCTAGAAATCCAGAGCAACACACTCAAATTCTGAAAGAGCTCAGTGGGTCTCATCCTGAAACATCAGCTGTTTATTCCTCTCCATAGATGCTGCCCGACCTGCTGAGTTCCTCCGGCATTTTGCATGAGGGGCAGAGATGGATAGGGGCCTTCTCCCCACCCCTTCAGAGTCAGAAGTCTAAAAAGAATAGAAGCCAGGGGTTTAAAATGAAAAGGGGAAAGATTTAAAGGGAATTTGATGGACATGTTTTTCCTCCACACGGGCTGCCAAGGAATTGGTAAAGGTGGGTTATTAGAAGGTTTAAAGACATTTGGAGAGGTATAGATAGGAAAGTTTTGGAGGTTAAATGCAGGCAAGTTGTCTAAATATTCTACGATATTAGCATAGATAGGCAACTTGGTCAGCATGGATAATATGGGCCAAAGTGCCCGTTTCTTTGCTGTATAACTGAAACAAGTCAGGTGAGATGACCCAAAACACAGGAGGAAGCATAGCAAAGTAGCAGTGGTCAGAGCATCACTTTCCAGTGCCAGAGATCACTGCTCAGGGTTCAACCCCTGCTACTGCCTGTAAGAATTTGTACATTCTCCCTATGACTGGGTGGGCTGTCTCCACATGTTCCAGCTTCCTCCCACATTCCATAGATGTATGGGGTGGTAGGTTAGTTGGTCACATGGGTGTAACTGGGCAACGCAGGCCTGCTGAAGCAGAAGGATCTGTTACTGTGCTGCATCTCTAAAAAGAAAGGAAACACTCACGGCTTCAGAAGGGAATTGGATGGACTTGCAAGATGGTTTGCAGTTTCCAGACTGTAGGGGAAGGTGTCTGGCTGGATTGTTCAACTAAGAGTTAGCATGGATAGAGCTGATTGACCTCTCTTCATTGATTCTGAGCAAACTTACCCAGCTGTGTAATAAAGAAAATGGAGAACTCAGTAGACCAGGCAGCAAAGGAGGGGAAGCATTTTTCTAAATTCCAGAAACCACTTCCCTATTTTCTTTTATTCCCATGGGCTTCCTCGTCCCTTCTCTTCCATTCCCAGCTCAAGACCTGCTCATCACCTCCCTTTAGTTCTGCATCTCCTTTCCTACAGACTACTGTCCTATCAGATTCCTCTTTCAACACTACCTCTTCTGCTTATCACATCCCAACTTCTCTCTATCACATGATGAAACCCACAACACTTTCAGGAAAGGTCAAGGTGAGTTGGACGTTTCCCAAAATCCAGCGGGTAACACCTTGCAGCACTGGAAGGTAAACTGACCAAACTGAAACCTATTTCATGTTCAACACCTCCCTCTGGTTACCCACCCCTTCCCTTTATTCCTTGATCCACTGTCCGTCTATCAGATTGCTCCTACTTCACCCCTTTACTTCTTCCACATATCACCTGCCAGCTTCTCACATCATACCCAGCTTCTCCATCCACCTGGTCTCACACAGCTTGTACTCCTTCCCTTCCTTCCATCTTATTCTGACTTCTGCCCCCCTTCCTTTGCAGTCCTGAGGGTCTCAGCCCAAAACAATAACTGCTTATTCCAAAAGAAAAAAAAGTGATGCCTGCCCTGCTGATTGTGTATGTTGCTCTAGATTTCCAGCACCTGCAGAACCTCTCGCGTTCATTTCATGTTCACCTTGCTCCTAGTTGGCACGCTGTGTGCGATATACCTTGGTCTAAATAGGTCACTGCAGGGAATGAGGTTTTACATGCTGAGCCAGTCAACCTGAAACTCATCCACACTGCCCACTCACTGCTCAGTGTTAGTTATCGTCACTCCAGCTCCACCTTGTCCTCATTGCGTTCTAACATCAGCCTTCTGACCTTGACCCACATTACTTCATTTGTACAGAAGTCAGGAGACCAAGCAGCCAAAAATGGTTCAGAGAGAAACGCATGGCTGAACATCATATCGTCATAGTAGAAGCAAGTTTAATGTTGTCAAGCCAAGGCAGGATACAGTTAAACTCCAAACACAATTAGGCAACACAATGGCAAGGCTGGGAGAGCCAAGGCCAAACAGCACCAGTGATCCAGTTTAACTCTGGTTTCTGGTGCTGCCTGTGTGGAGTCTTCATGTCTTTCTTATGACCATCTGGGTTTCCTCCCATCTTCCAAAGACTTGGTGGCTGGTAAAGATCAGCTTTACTTCTAACTTGTACATCAACACAGTGAAATGCATCATTTGTGTCAAATCAAAACATTAATGATACAGTGGGAGCAGCATTAGGGTTAGGGTAGAGTCAACACACAGTGATGCACACAACCTAACCCTAACCCGTACATCTTTGGAATGCAAGAGGAAATTGGAGCAGTTAGAGGAAACCCACAGTCACAGTGGGAACAACAAACACCTTACAGACAGTAGCCAGAATATTACAACTGATGCTGTAAAGCGTTGTGTTAACCACTTTGCTACCATGCTGCCCTAATTGGCTGCTGTCAGTTGGGAATGTAGGGAGAATAAAACTGAATAATGGGCAATTGGGTCAGCATTGATTGAAAGGCTGGCACAGAAGTGCAATAGTTAAAGCAATGCTTTACAGTGGCAGTGAAATTGATTGTGGTTCAATTCCTACCACTGTCTGTAAGGAGCTTTTATGTCCTCCAAGCACTCCAATGTAAGAAGATGTACAGGTTGGGTTTAGGCACAAGTGACACATTTCACTGTATGTTTCAATGTACATGTGACAACTAAAGCTCATTTTTATCTGTGTGTCCATCAATGACTAATTGGCATCATTCTGCCTAGTTGCACTATATCCCTCTAGGACTAATTGGCAGAATAATGCTCGAGGTAGACAAGAGAGTGAAAACAAAGGGGAGGACAAAAGGTCAAAACAACACAAAAAGCTGAACTTAGTCAGGTCAGATGTACTGATGGGGAAAACGGAGTTAAATATTTCAGATCAGTTGCCTTTCAACAGAAATTCAGAGTAACAGGCACTGTGGTCGGCATGGACTGGATGGACCAAAGGGCCTGGATGTGTGCTGTATTGATCTAGGACTCAATCTGTAGCATTTTATTTTATTTCAGATTTTCAGTATCTGCCACATTTTCCTCTGGGATTACAAAGTCAAAGTGGACAGGTATGTTGGCGCTCTGCGCCATGTAGACTCAGGCCCAAAAGTGCTTATGCCCCTCAATAGATGCTGCCTGACCTGCTGAGTTCCTCTGGCATTTTGTGTGTTACTCGATGAACAGCTGATTTCCTGCACACACTTCAGTGAAGTGACAAATGAACAAACACACAGAAATTCATCTTAATAGGTTATTTCTGAACAGTGAAACCATTTACAAACTTTAATAAATATTTAACAAAAAATTGAGGATACACTGTACAAAAAGCAAGAGCAATTAAACTGACCAGCAGCTGTTTTAAGCTTAACCCTACAGCTGTGCAATACATCAAAAAATTTAAAGATGACAATCTGCTTGCCCACAAAAGGAATTCAAGTACTATATTACACTTATTTCATAAATTAAAGGTTTTAACTTTTTTCATATTAATTTGACAAATAAAATACTATTTACAAAGCATTTTCTTCTTCCCTGAGAATGGGCTCAGTCACAGCACACACAGGTTTACAAAAAAAAACACTCGCCTGATCAGAATGGCTTAAGTTATCTTCTTCCTTTTCAAAATTCAAGTTTGGCAGGAGATTGTTGGCAAGAGAGAGAGACAAGAGAGAAAGTGTTGGAAGGAGGTATACATCAGAAGATTTGGTATAGTACGTTACATGTGGTAATTCACTAGGGCCTCCAAGTTTTTTTTGGTCGGTGTCAACTTGTAAATTAAAAAAAATTACCACAAAGGGAAGAGGTTCCCTGTACCAAGTGTACAGCAAAGATTACCAAGGGTGTTTTCTCCACAAATATTTTAACTACCACAGTGTTTCTGACAAGAGTATTCCAGCAGAGCAAGTTAAATTTACAGCATAATTTAGCTTAAAAATATTAAGATTGCTCCAAAAATTTTTCAGAAGAGGGCAGAACACGAGAGAAAAAAAAATAACCTTTAACTAGCGACAACACACACAAAATGCTGGTGGAACACAGCAGGCCAGGCAGCATCTATAGGGAGAAGCGCTGTCGACATTTTGGGCCAAGACCCTTCGTCAAGACTCGGCCCGAAACGTCTACAGCACTTCTCCCTATAGATGCTGCCTGGCCTGCTGTGTTCCACCAGCATTTTGTGTGTGTTGTTGCTTGAATTTTCAGCAGCTGCAGATTTCCTCGTGTTTGCTCTTTAACTAGCGAGTTGGGCAAGAACAAAAATAGTTACGACTTCTCAGCATGACACTATCCTGTTGTGAACAGTATTTGCTGGTTCAGTTATATGTTACTGCCCCGTTTCACTTACTGATCACACTTGTAAGTGGTTAGGCTGGGAAAAGGATTTACTGGCCCTCACGCAGCTTGAACAGGAAGCATTACGATAGGATGTAACTTAAAGGCATTCCAGTTGTTAAAAACAAATTCAAGCAAAATGCAAAGAGGGTTGAATCTTGAGGAACATTTAAAAATACTGATAGTGAGTGAAACTGTGGGAAAAGGTGTTGCTTGGGAATAGAACACTCCCATTTTTTGGCACCAAATGTCAACATCACCTATTGAGATAGATCACAAGGGAGTGAGAGACAAATCCAAAACTCCACTCCTCCCTCTAACTCTGAACTATAATTTCTGGAGAGCTCTCTTTAACTGAACCTGTGTAAGATCAGCCTCATCTCCAGCGCTGGTCTTTGCTGGATGGTTTCAAGATTGGGAGCTATCAAAGCAGCAACAGCATTAACACACAGGCAGCTTACTAGCTATGGCACACCGAGGTTTGTGTTGGAGGGGTGGAGAGTGGGGCTAGGGCAGGAAGTGGGAGTCAAACAGGTCTGACCAAACTGGTGTCATACAGGAAAGCAAAGAATCATTTAACACTCAATGAGTCCATCACATCATACCCTCAAAGGAGGGGCCAATCCTGTTGTAAATCATTTAACCACCCTTAGAGTTCATGACTTTACCCTTGCCCACTAAAATAACAAGGTACAACCATTGCTAAACAGGGACTGCCATAGAACATCTTCACAAAGAAACCTCGGGTCTGTGAAATGATTTGGGACACTTAGTTGGGATAACTCACACCTTGCTAGTTTAGTATTCCTTTTCCAGTCTGATCCCCACCGAAGACAACATCCAGATTCCTAACTCCAGCAACTGTAAGCCCTGTCTGGCAGGGTGCAGAGGCAGTGTTCCAAACTCAGGCCCTGCTGAGACTCAGACCGGGGCACAACCAGTTCCTATTTATGGCTGCACCAATAGTGTGCACATGGAATGACTTTGTTATTTTGGCTCTATTAATAAAAAGGAGTTCACCAGAACAAAGGAAGACTAAGGAAAGGAACAATCCTGAACTTCAGCCAAAACGCTCTCGAACCAGCATCATGAGCTTCTTCTTGCCTTTGTAAGTCTGTTTGAGGTTGTCTATGAACTGCGTAAATTGTATGTGTCCATCCTGAGCCATCAGGAATGTCTCCCGAGCCTTGCTGAGGAACTCTATGAACTCGCCGTAGTGGCGGGGGCTGATGTGAGTCAGACGTGAGTGGGTGGTGCTAATGTAGGCGTCGATGGTCGCGTTGAGCAACTGGCAAAGGGGGGCCTTTTCCGTCGACATGAGCTTGCCGGAATTCCGTCGGCCAGGAACGCCAGGCAGGCCAGGAGCAGACATGGTGCACCTCCGCAGAATGTCTGACAACACGGGGGCACACTGCACGCTCTTAATGACCAACGGTACTATGGCAGCCAGCTCATTCTTGCCCAGTGAGTGGCTCAGGGAACAGGCCCACAGCACGTCAGTGATGGCTGGGTGGGTGTCCTGGTTGTAAGTTACGCTGAGGTGGGACAGGGCCAGGCTGGCCATTTTGTAGGCGCGGATGGGGAAGCCCCTGTGCTCCATGTACCGAGCGATGGTGAACAAGTGCGAGTAGCTCATACCCGTGGAGGCCGAGTCAAGAACAATCTGGTACGCTGTTTCGAAGGCCACATGGTTCTTCTCACACAGAGTAAGGGCAGACAGGGCGCAGTTCTGAGGGTCTTTCATTGTACACTGGAGGGCAACCGTCCGGGCACAACTATCCAGCTCCTCGCGCTGGGTATAGTCCAGGTTCAGGCGCAAGACAGTGGCATGGGAGGTCACCGTGGCAGCTACGATTGTGGTAGCCTCGGTTGGAGTGAAGAGAGAATACCAATTCTGCATTATGTTCATCAAGGCACAAACACCTGTAAAGGCAAGAGTAGGACTCAAACATTGCAGGCAATTTCATTTCTCCAACTTACAGTAATTTCACTCCCTCCTTCACCTCCACTCCTTTTCCATTTCTCATTCTGGCACCCCTCTCATCTCCTCACCTGCCCATCACATCACCTCCCTCTGGTTCCCACTTCCTTCATTTTCTCCCATTGTCCGCTCTCTTATCAGATTCCTCCTTTACCTCTTCTACCCATCACATCCCAGCTTCTCAATTCAACCCACCCCTCCCCCACCTACCTACCTCCTCATCTGGTCTCACCTGCCAGCTTATACTCCTTCCCCTATCCCACCTTATTCCTGATGAAGGGTCTCACCCCAAAACGTCAACTATTTATTCCTCTCCATGGATACTGCCTTTGGCAATTTCATCATTTGTCAGAACTGACACAGGCATCAAAGATTATACAGTTCTTGAGGCCCACTGTCAACTGGCAGTAGAAATTTGCCAACCCTATTACTTCAGAAGACAGCAGCTATTTCACCACCCACCACTTGCTTCCCAACCACCAACAAGATCTCTCACACAACACTGCAAGTGCTGGATGAGGGATTTGTTGGCTACAATACCAGAATGGAACCCCCTGCCTTTCAAGCACATACATTTGATCTTTGATATGCGTTCAAGTAAAAAGGGCAGGAGGGGGGGAAACTTAAATAGGTTCAAAACCTTGACAAACTTCTATGTAGAGAATATTCTGACTGGTGGCATTGCAGCTTGATAAGGAAACACCAAAGCTCAAAAATGGAAAAGCCTACAAAAAGTGCTGGATTCAGCCCAGTCCATCCCAGTCAAAGCCTTCTCCATCATTGAGCACATCTACAATAAGCACTGCCACAAGAAAGCAGCATCCATCAATGACACCCACCATCCAGGCCATACTCTCTCCTCACTACCACCGGCAGGAAGTACAGGAGCCTAAGGTCCCATATCACCAGGTTCAGTAGTAGTTATTACTCTTCAACCATGAGGTTTTTGAACTGGTGTGGACAATTTCACTCACCTCAACTCTGAACTAATTCCACAACCTACCGACTCACTTTCAAGGGCTCTATAACTCATGCTCTCAGTAGTATTTATTTATTTTTTATTTGCAATTTGTTAACTTTTGCACATCAGTTGTTTGCCAGTCTTCGTTTGTGTGTAGTTTTTTTTCATTGATTCTATTCTATTTTTCTACTGTGAATGCCTGCAAATAAACTGAATCTCCAGGTAGAATATGGTAACATACTTCTACTTTGATAACAGAATTTTTTGAACTTTTAAGTTCTGGAATAAT